>NC_134855.1:24690971-24978471 GCF_049852395.1 Peromyscus maniculatus bairdii | reverse complement strand
AATATCTCAACACACTTTCTTGTGAATGACTAATTTACTTGTCACACTGAAAATTTGATTGGTAGCCACAGAAGACACCCATGTCCTCAGTGGAAAAATCTACCTTTGTTGCCAATGAACTTAGGTTTATGATCACTCAATTAGTTAAAAATCTTTCCTTTCACATCTTGTGTTTTCTATCCTGTAAATTAAAACCAGTGTTTTTTTTTTAACCAGCATCATGCATTATGAAAGTCCTCCATAAGGCAGGAGGCATATGGCACCCAATCCTCAGCACCTGAAAGGTTCATTATTCTTTCGCTGCTGCCTGCAAACTCTTCTTTGAGCTCAGAGAATGGCTACCCTTTAGAAATGGAGCTTTATTACTATGAGTAAAATAATCTCAATAGCATAGAAGCATCATCAGTGCAAAAATATAATCCATTTATGTTTACTACTTGCTTTCAAAATGCCAGTACCACCTGTGAATATCAGTAGAAATCTCTATGATTCTACTACAAAGTTGCTATGAAATAAATTAAAGTGTTTCCTTTACAAAAGAAATACAGAGATTGCACACAGGGAATTTTGTATTTACAAATCCATTAATGTTTTTTTATGATTCAATTCAACAAGGAAACATCAATTAAAAAGCCCAAATGATCATTAAATACAATGGAATTTTCAACATATTTGATATAAACAAGCAACAAATTCATGGCTAACATCTTGTTGGGCTGCTCCATGGTGCATTCTTTATTGGCCTGAGAGACTATTTGGCTGCCATTGATAGGGCTTTTAAGTGAGGTGAGTCAGAAAACCTTGTTCACTCACCATTGATATCCAACACTGAAGTGAGGTGATAAAACCATTTTCAAATTAACACTTCAGGCCAGCAGTGAGGTCATGGGTACAGCAATAGCTATGCATCCCATCTTGAGTTACACTGAACAACTACAGACTCACACAGATCTCTACTTTTTGTAGCATTAACTTCACATCAAAATCTTCCATGATGATTCTAAATGAGTGAAAATTACTCTACTTAAAGCCATAGGTATGCTTTAAAATTGGAAAATGCTTGTTCAAAAAAAATCAATCATGAGTGAAAACTGGAAAAAACAAAACCAAAAAGAAAACAAACTACAGACCGGATGAAAGAAATCTTTCTTGGTAACATCTGCAGGTCTGTAATTGCTCAACCCTTTGCTGTGACTCAGTGTCCCGAGACATTGCCTCATAGGTAGAAGATGAACATCAGTACATCTGGCTTGAAAATGTCTTGTGAGTAATGCTTCCTTTGGCCAATAGGCTTTCCAATTTGAGGAAAAATTTGTATGGCTTTAGGAACTAAATTTCCTGACATCCTTCCCATGTTGGCCTGTGAAGTTCAGAGCATGTGATACCCTAAAAATGAAAGAGTGAAGCTGGCAAGGCCATGGAGAGAATGAGGATGCTGGCTTCATAGTCTGACCTCAGACACCCTAAACATTCTGCCTGTACAAAACCACCTGGTGCTGTCCTGGAGGCACTTTGATAAAAGAAAGTAAGGCGAGGGATTAAGCTGTAATTTAAACAAAACTGATTATCTGTATTTCCGTAGGCAGGACCTTAAGTCATTTTAATCTTTGTTAATAATTAATGTCCTGATCATCAATTTTGTGAACAATTTTTAAATTCTCTGGCAGATTGTTTTAAACTTCAGTGCAAGGCTATTTTCAGTTTTCAGCGTTCCTTTTAGCTATTGGTATTAAACATACATAACACATTTCCCTGGAAGCAGATATAACCCAGCTGTTAAGGATAAGATAGGAAAAACAGACTAAACATGAATTGCAAGTGTGAATTT
The DNA here is from genome assembly GCF_049852395.1 of Peromyscus maniculatus bairdii. Classification (NCBI taxonomy): domain Eukaryota; kingdom Metazoa; phylum Chordata; class Mammalia; order Rodentia; family Cricetidae; genus Peromyscus; species Peromyscus maniculatus. Next base: position 24,976,643 of record NC_134855.1, on the reverse strand, counting down.
TTCTTGAAGAGAAAGCCTTTGTAAGCTATGTTGCAAGGCACTGGATCTAGGGAATAACATTTAAAACATCACTATCACTATTGCAAGATAGTCAAATCTTTTGCAAGATGTGACATATTTCTGTGTAATAGTATAATATTGTCTAGACTATTTTCAAGAGTGGCTTAACAAGAATAGTGACACCACCTCCAAGTGCAAGTACTAGCAAGTCTAGAAATAGGGTTTGTGTACAGGGCAAAATATAAATATATGTCCTTAAATATACAGCTTGAAGGTATAAGGTGAGTGTTACCACTAGAATATGCCACAGTAGCTTCAATAGGAGTGAAAGATATGAAAAGACTGTAAAAGAAGTAAATAGAAAAGAACAGGTTTAGAGATATTAATCTCTTAAGAGCCATCACAGCTCCTGGGGGTGTGTTAGTCTTGCCTAATAAATATGCCTACTGTGTATGAGTATTAAGCCCTGAAAAATATCATGAGTGAATGTAGCACATGAACTTGCAGGCATTAATGGCAGCTGCCCTGATGTATTACTGCAGGACAAAATGACTCCAAAGTACCTCTAATGTCCTATCATGGCAGGCTTAGTGAACATCAATGCATTTACGTCATCAAAGAGACAAATGAATTGACTTTAAATGTACCATCAATTGTGAACTCTGTAATTTGTCATAACTGGTAAAGTTTTCGATGTCCTGCTAAATAAATACATGGAAGAAGCTATGGCTTCCACGTTTTTATATACCTTTGAGCAGAAAGAGAAATTTTGTAACTTCAGAGTTACAAACATGATTTTGCCTATATTCAGAGTAAAATTTTTGGAAAATGGCTTTATCCAGTAAAGGCTCTTGGCACATAATCTTTACTCTGAATTTGATTCCCAGACTCACTAATAGTGGCTTTAATTTTATATTTAGAATAATAATTTTCTGTAATATTTGCACTTTTAATTTTTATTTAAAATATTACTTAAAGTCACAAGTGAAATTTAATGTAAATAAATTTTAATAGCTTAATAAAGTGAAGGACTTATTGAACACAGTGGCAATGCTTTAAAGAAAACAACCTCTTTGATGCTAGAAGGACCTCTTTTCCATCTAACTTTAAAACACTTCCATTGATTTTTTTTTTTTGAAAGTAAGGTTTTAGTAAGAGTTCCTCTTAGTTGTGCCATTATTCTGCAGAACTGTGAAAGATACAGGAGTTTTTCTAAGATTTTAATTATCACTAAAATAAAATTTAGAAAACAAGACTTTTCTATATTCATATCTTCCCTTAAAGTTTCCTTCAAATCCCTCTTTCTCTAAATGTCTCTGAGCTATGGATAAACATAAACATCACATTAGCGACATTTCCTGAACTTAAATCTGCTTCAGGTCAGATCAGGTCCAAGCTGACCAGGAACAGACTCCCTTTGCTTCTTTCCACTTTCATTTCGGGTGAATTATGGAGGAACCTTGTAGGTTGCCTCTGAGCATTAGTGTCCTAGTGACTACTCATTATCGCCAATTTGAAATCTACCAGATGCTTCAACCTGAAGCATTCTAACTCTCCATGTTAACATCCTCAAATGTCACCAGTGTCTTAGTAGTTCACAGAAAACCCAGATAATATCTTCTACCATTCCTCTGTACTCACAAATAACCTTGCCAGGCTCACAGGCAATCTCCAGTGTAGGTAACTAGCACATTCATTCATTGCTTTTAGTCATTTCCACTGCTTTCTGAGGTCAGGCTATCAATATCTTCCATCTAGATCACTCCAACAGCCTCCTCAGGCATTCCCCAGTAATGAGTCTATACACTTATTTCCAAAAAATTTCAACTTTCTTTTAGTCGTCTTTCTTTTAAAAATATTTTTATTCATTTCATGCATATATATACATATATATATATACATATATATATATATATATATATATATATATATAAAAATTATTTTGATCATATAAATTCCCTACTCTTCCCCCAACTCTTTCAGGAACTCATGTATTGCATATTCTCCTTCAAGTTTTTCTCTTTAAAATATTGTTTTTAGAATGCATACAGTCCAATTAATGCTACTCATATACAAACCGATATAGGACCTTCTGCTGGAATGTGGTCAAACTACCAGGGAAAATGATAATCTCCCTTAAGGAAAATGAAATCTCTTTATCCTAGTGATCAACTCCCAATAACTCTTCAGGTAGAGATTGTTAGAAAAATTGCTGAATGGTCTTATTAATAAAAAAGAGAAACCCTGTCTCAAAAAACCAAAAAATAAATAAATAAATAAAAATAAAAAATAAAAAAAATAAAACCAAAAATAAATAAATAAATAAATAAAACAAAACAAAAACAAAACCCAGAACCAGATAACGGGGTGAAAAACTGAGAGATCAGAGGAGTAGGACAAGCCACAGCCAACCTCACCTCAATGAAACCTCAGTCTCCAAAGACAGCTTCTTCCTGTCCACCCATGCCTATATGCTTTTCTGTTCTTTCATCTCACTTCCTCTCTCTGCCCAGCTACATCACTTCCTGTCTGTCTGTACAGACCTCCAGACTAACCATGGTTAGTGCTGGGATTAAGGAGTATGCCACCACCGCCTGACTGTGTTCCCAATGTATCCTTCAACTCACAGAGATCTGGATGGATCTCTGCCTTGTGAATGCTAGGATAAAAGGCATGTGCTACTGTTGCTTGAATTCTATGTTTAATATAGTGGCTGGCTTTTTCTTCTGATCCCCAGATAAGCTTTATTAAGGTACACAATGTATTGGAGGACACAATAAATCGCCACAAGAGATGGCAGCTAATGTGGCCTTTTCTCAGTCATGCAAGAGTCTCGACTGGCTTGATCTTGTTGCAGGTCTTGGGCAAACAATTCCTGATGTTCCTGAGCACTCCCTGAAGACTGTTTCTTAGGATATTTCCTTCCTTCTTCTTAGATGTTCCTTGAGCCTGTGACAGGAAAATTTGCAATATAGCTGTCTTATTAATGGAAGAGAACTCTACAAACACCTATTCTCTGCCCTTTAATTAGTTGTGAGTTCATATAGTATATTTATTGCAGTCTACTGCAAAAAGATTCTTTTCAGGTAAGGACAGAGAACTTCACTAATCTGTGGGTACAGATATCTCTTTCTCCATCTCTATCTTTTATCTATCTATCTATCTATCTATCTATCTATCTATCTATCTATCTATCTATCTATTTATAATAGACAATTTAAAACTATGTCCATTTAGCAAATTAATATTAATACACTCAAATCCTAGGGAATATGAACTTCCTATCCACAGTTTTTAAACTGGATTTAAAGTAGAAGATATGAGTTTCTTTTTATGAAATGGACCTTAAATGCAATTAGAAAGTGATCAGCAACACCTATAACATTCATGCTGTGGGTGTATCTTGCCATGCCATATTATTTCAGCTTGCAGGTTCACATTTGAGCAAGACTGATGATGACTTTTCTCCCCTAGCAGCCTTCATGGTATGTGATGATACTATGAAAGCTGGGTAGCAAGGAGGAAGCTTCCAGAAGCTGACATCATTTCTTCTGAATGCCTCCTACAGAACATAGAAAATGTTATTGTCAAAACAGTATCTACATGCCAGATATGTATGTATTTGTCATTATATTGATAACTCAGGATTCAACAATATATATGACAGTTTCTACACTTCTAAAGGCATTCTGATAAATCCAAGAAGAAAAACAGTGCCTTAATTTAATGATAACAACATTTAATACCAGCAACCCATAATTTAACTGACAAATATATTGGGATAATTGTAGAAATGAATCAGAAATAAATATTATTAATTAAATACAATGTGTAATATATTTTGTCTTAGAGGAAACACAAAGTGTGGATAGACTTTCCTTTGGGCTGCTAGCTCACAGAGACTTATTAATGATGAATGCTCATCCTTAGCCTAGGCTTGTCCCATTCACTCTCATAACTTAAAGTAACAATTTTATTAATCTATATCTTACTACTTGGCTTTTACCTCTCACCTATTCTGTGTATCTGACTTGTTCCACATCACCATGGCTCCTCTGCTTCTCTTCTTCCCTGAGTTCTTTCTGTGCCTGGAAGTCCCGCCTATACCTCCTGCCCAGCTATTGCCCATTAGCTCATTATTAAAACAATGAGAGGCACTTGGCAAAGACACACCTTCACAATGTACAAAAAGATTATTCCAGAACAACAAAGGGGAAAGAGATTGATATTAAAAAGAAGAGATAGGAAGGAGAGAAGGAAAAACAAAGAAAAGAAGGAAGGAAAAAACAGATGATGGAAGAAAGAGAAGCAAAGGCGAGGAGGGCAGGCTACTGGCAAATGAAGGTGACCAGAGGAGTTATCTAAGACATAGTACTCTTTCAAGCTAATAATAAAATCTAACATGGAGAAGACTGCCATTTGGAATAAATAGATAGTTTGATAAATTAATCTATGGCCTATTTTTTGGCCAGTGCTCTTGTTGAAGGATGCACCAGGTAATTTGCCAAACAATTGTTTCCAAATTTGGTCTCTTGAAAAATAGTTTCTTGGTCAAGGATCAGAAATTTGGGTTACCCTGCATAGCATGTCTCCTGGACTATACTCTGATGTCTACTAAGAGTTACATCTTTAATGGGACCAGCTCAGTGTATCAAATACTGATGGTAACTCTCTAGTGTGGTTGGTAAATAAGGTTTGCTATTGAGAGAAGCTTTAGCTGAGACTTTGTAGAGTAGCTTTATCAGATCAAAAGACAGTTTCCTAAATAGAGCCAAGCTTACTGCAACCCAAACATCTTGGGATTAAAAAAAAAGTACATAATATTTTATAAACCTGAGTTGAAGTCACATAGAATAATATCTTTTTCTTTTTAACACAGAAAACCCATGGATAGTCTGTATGGAAGAGAAATAGATATAAAATTTGGTTGTATGGATTGCAATGAATGAAAAATCAATGGAGTTTAGACATATTTAAAAAACCTAGTGGACTTTAATTATAATAGGAAATTTATGGATACTACTGCTGATATTTTAGAGAAATTTGGTAGATTGCTAGGTGGTTCAAAACGGATGTTATAATAATAACCATTTATGACAGTTTCTTCTATTTTTGTCATAGCAATTCTTTTCATCAAAATTTACATAAAATTACATTCACCCTCTATAAAGTACAGGTAAAAAGGGTACACACAATAGAGGAGAGTCAATTAAGTTGTTTTTTCCCCTAATACGGAGTGCTATTTTTTATAAAATAAACTTGAACTGTATCATTAGATACCAATTCTTTTATATGTGAGTCAATCACACTTTGCACAATTAATTTTTTATATCTATTTCTCCTCCATATTTTTTGTCAATCACTTGTCCTTTTGAGTAAGGGGAAATATGAGTTTTTCCTCACAGTATAGTATTAACAAGTTGAAAAGATAGGTTTATCTACATTACCATTATAAAAATGAATTTTGAGATATGAGGTTTATTGGTGGTAGATACAAGTGCAGCATGGTGTGAGATGTAGACATAATATGCTGTGTAGTGAAATACCATTTAATTATCTAGAACTAATAATGAGTATTGTTGAGACAGTGGTAAATAATGGAAAAAATATGATGAATCAAAGCTCTTAGTGCTTCACAGGAATTACTTCTCTTCCCCTCAAAATGCACATTCTATTAGAGAAAATTATTTTAAATAATTATGTAAATCACACACATTTTCCAATTCAGTTTATTCATTTAAAAATATGCACATGAATATTATCTATGAATGCAAACACAAATGTTTGTATAAATGTCGCTAAATTTCCTGGAAGTTGTGGGAGGAGTCTACTAGGATAAGTTGTTAATACGGTAAACCAGAATGTACTTTAAACGTATAATTGTTACACAACTGTCTCCCATATGCAGAGTGCCTAGTCTGGTCCCATGCAGGTTCCACAGCTGTTGGTCTAAAGTTCGTGAGTTCCTACAAGTTTGGTTCTGTTGTTTCTGTAGATTTCCCCATCTTGATCTTGGAAGCCCTTTTGGAGGAGGGGATGAAGGGAAAGGCTGGGGGCGGGAGGGGGGGGAGGATGAGAGGGGGATCTGTGGGTGGTATGTAAAATGAATAAAAAATTTGCTAAATTAAAATGAATAAAACATTTCTTAAAGAAAAAAATATATTTGTTGATTCCGTAAGTAAAAAAAAAAAAAAAAAACTTTAAAAATAATAATTTGACTAAAACCTTCTAAAATCTTCTGAAAGGCTGTTTTTACTTCAATAGATAAATAGTTACATTTTAAAGCAAACTTGAAATTTCCATTATGAGAATAAGAATCTTGCTAATATTGTCAAGAGAACTGCTAATTAATAGACTGCATATTATCTAACAGACACTGCTATCATAAAGAGATATTAGTTCACACACAATTAACTGTGTAGTAAGTCAAGTACTGTGAAAAGAAGAGTCAAAAAACAAGTACAAAGAAGTACAGGGAAATGATGAGATGTTGAATCAGATCGAATGGATAAGCAGTGCCTTCCTTAGAAACCTTATTTTGTAGATACCAAGACAAGTAAGTCAGGTATACAGAGGATATCAATGAAAATAATTATAGACTAAGAGTTGCATGAGGCTGAGGTAAAAATATTTGACCATTCTCTCTGAACTTGCTAATTTCAGGTATCTGGCTACTGATGCTACTCTATGCTTGCTCTGGCTAGTCACTTCCTTGCCTTCACAGGAGTGTCTTCCTTATTCAAATACAAAAGTATGCAGCTCAGTCCTGATATGGCCAGAAGGAGATGTGCTCACAGATATCTAACTTCCTTAGTTAAGAAGGTCCTCCTCTAATGAACCTATTTTGTAAACACACTAATATATTCAGCCATTTATTTTGTCTTGCCAGATGTTGCTCCAATAAGCAAATTAATTAGGTATTTATTACTGCACTGCATCTTACCCTTGACTTTATCATGTCATTTAATTGGAGAATGAGTATGGTTTTTTAAAAAAAGATACACTAACATCAAATTGACAGGGATGGACTTTTAATTTAAAAATGACTGGGCTCAATCATTCCCATATTTTGATAAAACATTATTTGTAGGTAGGTGTGTCTGAGAAGTTTTTTGTTGTTGTTTGTTTGTTTGTTTGTTTTCCAGAGTGATTAGAATTTGGATCAGTGAACTGAGCACAGAAAATATCTTATGACTAGCATGGGCAGGAATTATCTGATCCCATGAGAACCCAAATAGAACAGAATAGAAGGATGAGTGTAGGTAAAGTCTTCCTATGTTGGACAAGCTATTCTCTCCCAGCCTTTCAAACTGGAGCTCCTGAACCTCTAACCTTGAAAATCTGGGTTTATTTAACACTTTCCCCTCCCCCTGCCTTATTCTCTGACTTTTGAACAGGAATCAAGAACTCAAGAACTGAACCATCTGCTCATATAGCTTTCAAGCCTGAAGACATGGACTAAATTGCATTAGTGACTTCGTGGTTCTCCAGCAAGCAGATGGCACATGGTGAGTTTTCCAGGTCTCCACAATCAAGGGACCCTTTTTTTTTTTCTTTCTCCAAAAAATAGTCACATAAATTCATCAATAACTTTTTGCTTTATTTATATCTCACATTTTCTGATATAGAGTTTTAGTAGGCACTTTTATTGTTAATATGAGTAAATATTTGCATGTATATGTGGATTTTTATTCATTAAAACTAATTCTTTTTTATAGTTAAAATTTTAAGTTTAAGAATTCAGTGTTGTGATGAATAAGCTATCTACAAATCAGGATAACAAAAATGTTAGCACAACCTAGAAATTACAGTTGTTTTTCAGGAAAAGAAATTGAAGAACAAAATAGAGAAAAACTATTTGCCTAAAGGCCCAAGACTAAAAGCTATAACCAATGTTTAGTTATTTTATAGGATTTTTGACACCACTCCTCTTTCTTTTCTCTTTTTCTTTTTCTTTTTTGTTTTCTTCTTCTTCTTCTTCTTCTTCTTCTTCTTCTTCTTCTTCTTCTTCTTCTTCTTCTTCTTCTTCTTCTCTCTCTCTCTCTCTCTCTCTCTCTCTCTCTCTCTCTCTCTTATGACAGGGTCTTATTGTATTCAACACTGCATTGAGCTCACTATGTCACTAAGAATGATTTTGAGTCCTAACCCTCCTGCCTGTACCCTCCAAGGGCTGGAATTACAAGCACATATCATGGCATTTGGTTTATGTGGTTTGGGGGATTAAATAAAAGGGCTTCATGAGTGCTAGTCAAGTACTCCATGAACTTAGTCATTTTAGTAAACTAACAGCCAATTTTGTTTTACTAATATTTTTGAGAATTCCATACACCTATACACTATTTGCACCATTTATTTCCATCTCCCTTCCCTTTCCAATTCCTCTTGTATCCCCCAACTTTCTTTAAAATTCATGACAATATATATACACATACACTATTATACACACACACACACACACACACACACACACACACACACACACACATACATATCCAAACTGTATATATTAAGACTGTCCTAAAACAAAACAAAACAAAACCCAAAGATAGTAAAAGAAAAAGGAGCCAGTGTATGCAGGCAGGAATTCATTTCTATTAATTCCAATTAGAATTAGACAGCTGTTGTTTACTTAAAAGATAAAAGCCTATTCTTGCACCATTAGGGATATTTTACCACAGGAAGTCCACTTGGTATTGCTCATATGTTCAGAGATGACCCTTGGGGATTGGATAAAATGTCAGGAGGTTGTATCTGGCAAAAGCTGATCCTTTCTCCTCCCTCAACAGTCATTGTTTGTAGCTTTTCATCTGAAAGTGAGAACTTGCCACAGCAGCACATCAACTGGTGTTTTCTTTATCCAGTTTTTCTTTAGTCAAACATATTGTTGAGATGTCATGAGTGCAACTTCCCCGCTTCCATCTCAATTCCTCTCAGTCCTGTGACTGAAGTATGTGGTGTCTTCAAAACCAGATTTTTTTCCCCTCCACTTTCTAAAAGCAACCAAGAGTCATAAAAGTTAAAGAAAACTGAGAATGAAAGCAAATGCATATCCTTCCAGAATGGTAACAGTGAAAGGTAAAGGCATAGAGGTGCAAATGATGTTCCCTAGGTAACAATCAGAATCATCACTGAGAAGCTGGGGGTCCTGGCCTGGGACCCTTGAAAGGCAGCTGGAGGGATGTTAAGATGTCTTCCTTTGGCAAAACATGTACTATCCTATCTCCTGAATGTGAATACCTGTCAAGTTCTTGATATCCTTGATATCTCTTACCTTTTCTTGTCCTCCTTTAGCTTTATAGCAGTTTCATTTTCTTATAAGTTTTATATGAAGTTTCTAGAAATAGTTTAAAATTAAAAAAATTAATCACCATAAATCCATTTCAGTACAGAGTGTCTGTTGAATGAAAGAATATCAAAATTATTTTGAATAAACAGGAGAAATTCAGTCTTTTTCTCTCCTCACTCTTGGTTCTAATGATTTCAATATTTGATTATAAAAATCTGTATTTTTGACCCAGCTGGTTCCATAAATACTTGTAATATTTAGCTAATTTTATGTTGCTTAATCATTATTATGTGGTTTATGTGGTGATATATTGTGCACCCCAATAAAACTTATCTGGGGATCAGAGAACAGAGCCAGCCACTAGATTAGGCATAGAGGCCAGACAGTAAAGGCACACACCCTAAATCCTATCACTCAGAAGACAGAGATCCATTTGAATCTCTATGAGTTCAAGGCCACACTGGGAATAGAGCCAGGTGTGGTGACACACAGCTTTAATCCCAACACTTGAGATCTCATGCCTTTTCTTGGGAAGCACACATGCCTTTAATCCCAGGAAGTAAAATGGCAGGGCAGAAAAAGGTATACAAGATGTGAGGAAACAGGAACTCACTGACTGGAGGCTGGGCATTTCATAGAGGTAAGAACATGGCTGGCTTGTTCTGTTTCTCTGATGTTTTAGCTTTCACCCCAGTATCTGGCTCTGGGTTTTGTTTTGTTTTTATTAATAAGACCATTTAGCAATTCGTGTTACAGGTTTACTTATCCTGGTTGGTAGCAGAATGTATTTTTCATTATTATAATTAAAAGTTTTAATGAAATATATTTAATTAATGGCCCTCTTAGATTTCTTGGTCTTAGCCATTCAAGTAAACTTGTTCCTCAAAGGTCATTTTTTGTTGTTTATTGGTCCTTATTTTTGCTCTTGCTTTGGGCTTGCCTTAATTTTTTTATTTCCTCCTCTTGCATTTGTTTTTTCTCATTTTCCCTTTTATTTTATCAGTAGCCTTTCAGTGAAATGTTATGATTTCTGGAGTTTAACTTCCATAAATTACAGTTCTAATGTGGTTTAAAGGTAAGTTCATTTTTTTTTAACTATTGTATAGTTTCACTTTGTTTTCTTATGCAGGATTTTCAGATTTCAGATTGTTCCCATTTCACACTCCCTTTATCCATATGAATAGATAAACAATGAGATCACAGATCAAAATCCTTCTGATGTTTTCTTGCTGTTGTTCTAATGCTGTTGGATTGTTTTCTTTTCCACAGAAGTTTGCTTTCATTGAGAAGACAAAATGCTCTATATTCAAGAATGCATCTGTCTTACTTTCTGTAATGTTGGTTTCATAAATTAGTAGTTTCTTCTCCTCTCTACAGCCCAATGAGAAAGAAACTTTTTGTTTGATCTAGGTGCTAGCTAAGAAAGAAATGTTAAGATTCTAAAATGTTCATTGTGGCAGCATCCAGCCCTTTCCTTCTCAGAAGTGATTCGGGCCCTTCTGGCATTACTTGTACTTAGGTGCTGGCACATCTGTCCTTAGCTGGGTCAGAAATGTGATTTTTTTTTTATTAACGAAGATGGAAACAGTGATAGGGTGGCCGCTAGCAAACATGTGTTGAGAGCTTGTCACCAGACAGGTATCTAGCAAGTAGGTGCCCTAATACTTCGATTTTGCCACAACCTCACAAGTTTTCTACCAGTGAAATTTCTTTCAGCTCTTGGGCTATGAGAAACATGAGGTTAGGGACATTAAATCTTTTCCCTCAAAGACCATGTGGCTATGGAGTGTAGAGTTTGGAATGAACTATGTGCTTAGTAAATAAACCATTTCTCCCTGCTTGCTATTATTTAAAATCTTTAGGCTTAATCAGATTACCCTTCCTGGTTTTCTCACAAATAAAATCCCCCTCTGCCTTCAGGTCTCCTTAGCCATTCAGAGGAGTTAAAACAAAGAGCCAGATTTAACAAAACTGTCTTTCCAAGAATAAAGTGCTGTGAGTTAAAAAAAAGAAAAAGCCATTAAAATGCCACCTTACCTGACTTCCAAGTCACTTGTTTCTACCATTTTAAGAGTATAGGGAATTGGGTTTTTTTTTCTTTTTTTTTTTTTTATTCAAGGAGATATTTCAAAAACAGCTTCACCAAATGTATTTCAAACCTCAAACAAGAAAAATCATTTTAGAAACTTAGTTTGAAAATGGATCTTGCAAATTATTAAAACTTCTTTTTAAATAACATTTTTGTCCTTTGAAAGTTTAACACACAGATACACACACACACACACACACACACACACACACACACACCATACTACTTGTTCTATCATATCCCTTCACCACTACATCCCATAACCTTACCCTAGTGCTCCCTACTCTGTCCGTCTTCCAATTTTATGACTTTCTTTCTAAAATTGCTATTAATAACGTCCTAAGTCCAATTAGTGCAGCCCACATGTGCATTTGTCTGTGGACATCCACTGGGGCATAAATAACCTACTAGTGGCTACATCCTCAGTACCTATCACTGTCAATCGATTTTTAGCTAAGAGGAGGGATTTGATAGACCCCCATGCATGCTGGAATTTTGACTGTTTTGGTCTTCATCAGGTAACCAGAACTGCTGTGAGTTGACACATGCAACATCAATGTCATGTCCAGAAGGCAACATTTCATAGCTGTCCTCCCAATCTGCTAGAGTTTCTATTTCTAGGAATCAGTCTCCCAGCCAACTCCCCATTCCTCTGGCTCTTTCAATCGTCTGCCACCACTTGCCACTTCTACAACAGGGGCTGTGTTGTAGATGTGTCAGTTGGGAATGGACTCAGGAACTTTGCATTTTGATCTACTGTGGTTTCCTTCAAGGGACTCCACCTGTTGCAAGGAACACCTCTTTGATAAGGAGAGAGAACTGCATTGTCTGGCCTGACACTGGAGAAGGGTGTCAAAACTTTTATAGTTTTTTTTTTTTAACCCATTTGAAATGTCTCTTATTTATAAGAGTTTGTGCATCTTTACATTCTGTTTTTAATATGATATTTCTATTAATTATTTGGGAATTTCATACAATGCACACTGATCACACCCACTTCCCATTCCTTCCAGATCCCCTCTTCCACACTTGTCCCCTTCCACAAAAAAAAAGAAAAATACATATCAAGTGTAATTGGTGCTGGCCATATATACTCACTGAAGCATGGTCAAGCTCCCAGTGGCCAGCCCCTTAAAGAAAACTGAGTATGTGCCCTCCCACCCCACCCCAGAACAACTCTAAAGAGTTATACTTCAGTATCCCTATCATACTTTTAAGGATTCTCTTCAATGGCTTCCTGTCTAGACAGTTAATTTATTTATTTACTTATTTATTGGTGGGGGGATGAGCTTATCAAAGAAGCCTTCAAGGTCTCTCGTTCTTAATTATGAGTCTGTAGTCATCAATACCACTGCAAAAACAATCTTCCTTGACCACAACAGTCAGCCAGCCAGCCAGCTTCAAGGATCATGGGCTTCTGCAAGGCCTCCAGCTAGAGCACAGACCAAGGCCTCCAGCTAGAGCACAGACCACATGGCCTCTGGAGGCAGCAGGGACCGTGGAGGTCTTCCCAAGAGGTCCAATCCAGAAAAGGAACTGTTCTCCTTCCTGCCGCCAGGGTGACCATGCGGCTGGGCGGTGTGTTTCTGGGCAGAGCCTACTGGAGCTCCAGGCTGCGGCTCACCACCCTGTCATCCCTACAAGGCATAGAAGTGCTCCCCCATCCATCGCAGCCTTCTCCCACACCTGCTACTGCAGCCTCCTCCTCTCTCGCTCTGCCTAGCCTCTCTGCGATTTTTGTGCTGCTCCATTTATGCATCTTTCCACCTCTCCATCACACATTTATTCACCAAAGTGGCTTTACAAACTGTTTTGTGCCCAAACAGCTTTACGTGCAAATACTTATCGCAACAAGTCATGGTCTGATTCAAGTTTTCTGAAGCACCATAAATACTGGGCTGTTGCTGAGATTCTGTCCTCTTGTTGCCCAGAGTCAAGATGGTCTTGCAACTGGAGAGGGCATCTGTGGGTAGGATCCCAGAGGGCTCCAGGCCTCTACACACCTCTCTGACTGACCTCAGCACTGGTCGACCTGCCATCTCACTGGATACCCATCACCTTTGCAGCGGAGTGGGGGCGGGGCAGCAAAAGATAGGGCTAATGCTCTCCTGCCACTCCCCCAATAGGGCTAGCAGTGCAGCTCCATGCTATGGCCCACTGGGCCTAGCCTTCCACTGAACCAAGGACAGTCCCCTTTCAGCAGTTATATGCTCCATTGTCTGCTAAACCCATACCACTTCCCTACCCATCGCGCCCAGGTCATTAATCTTGCTTTTCTCCTCTGGGCGTGGTTTCACTCTACCAAATTTTCTTCCAATTTTATGAGACCACTTTAAAAAAGCATCTTCCAATAAGACCTGCTTTCTTTTTGTTTGTTCTGGCGATACTTTGCCCTCTGCAGATTCATCCTCAGCTGCAGTGTCTCCCCATGGAACCTCTGTGGGTCTCTCAGGCTCCTTGGAAATGCTCCATGATCCAGAGAATGTAGGTGACAGGTGACAGCTGCCATCTTGAATCCATCTAGTATTAGTTCCTCTAAAGGCAGACACAGCAGACAAATGAAGGTTTTACAAGGCTTTGTTCGGCATTCTGCCACGTGGGAAACAGTTTCTCTTGATGTGAGAGAAGGCTTTCCACCCATATTAGCAACGTACTCCTGTTAGTTACCAAAGTGGAATATGGTTTTTCATTCTGCAGCAAGAATCCAGCAACCTTAGTCGCCTGTGTTACTCCTGCCGGGAACAGGTTCCCTGTCTTTCCTCTATCAGAGGGACTCCTCACACAACCTCTGCCTTTGGCCCACACCTGGACCACTCTCAGATCAAATTTTTGGTAGGACATTATTTTACCATATTTCAAGTATGGTCAAGTAAATTTTAAATAAGAATTTCTATTTTCCATGTAAGTATATACTTTTTTATTATATTCTTGCTTATAGTTCTTCAAATATTGATTGAAAATATCAGCGCTGCATTACCTTTTAACTATTTTTTTTCATGAACCTGTCCCTTAAGCAATTCATCCCATGTTAGGATACTGTTTACTGAGTACTTCCCATGGAGAAGGTGCTGAATAAATGTTCATGTCCATATAATATAAGTGCCCTAGGCCAATGTCCAGTACATTTATTGTCTTAAATATAAATTTACAGAGCTGGGCAGGAAGAGGAAGTGATGTAGCTGGACAGAGAGAGCAAATCAGATAGCAGAACACCAAGGCATATAGGAGTAGGTAGACAGGAAGTATCTTGCTTTTTGGAAGCTATGTAGTTGGTGAGGTGAGGTTAGCATGTGGTTGTTCCCATTCCTCTGATCTCTCTCAGGTTTTCACCCCTATATTTGGCTCCATGTTTTCTATTAATAAGACCATTTAGAAATTCTTCTACAATGAATATTACCTATTAACTTACATATCATTCCATTGCAGCCTTTACTTGACTGTTTCATGGCTCGTTTTAAATTTTCTACTCTTTTACCCTATAATGCATGCCTATTTCATGTAAGAACATAGTTTTGTGTTGGGTATGTTAGTTATAATGAACTTTGATACTGACCAAGGGAGATTATTTCCCATGAAATAAGAAGCATCTTATTTGGAATATGTTAGTCTTTGCTCTGGAGTTAGAGGATGTCAGTGTGTATGAGTGTTTCATCAAGGATAAGTGCATCTGTGAAATAAGATTCTTGTTATGACTTTTCAATATCAGCTTCCCCAAATCATCTATCCTCTTTTTCTTCTGTTGGATTTTATTTTATTTTTATTGAAAATAGTTTTTCCCCACCAATATATAATGGTTTGATAATGGTTTCCACTCCTTCTCCTTCTCCCTACCTGTCCAACTCCATGCCTTTTCTCTCTCTCTCTCTCTTTAGAAAACAGGTAATAAAAAGAAAAGGAGCAAAGCAAAATTAAAAAAAGCAAAAAAAAAATGAAAGCACAAGAAAAACACACAGACACACAAAACCAAACATAAAACACAATATCAGAAACTATAATATATAAGCAAAAGGCATGTAAGAGTTAAAAATGGCCAAATCAAGCAACATGATACCAAAAGTGTATAAAAATACTATTGAGTTATTTTTGTGTTGGTCATTTACTGATGGGCATGAGGATTACCCTTAATATACTCAGTGAGACATCAATGCTTTATATTCTCAGTGTCACTGGAGACAACTATTCATTGTAAGTGGTTGTCAACTGAAGATAGCTTCTTGGGTTGAGATGGGAGCTCACTTCCATTTTGTTTTTTTTCAGTGCAGGGACTTTGTCTACTTCACCCTGTGCATGCCATGTGGA
Source organism: Peromyscus maniculatus bairdii (assembly GCF_049852395.1). NCBI lineage: Eukaryota > Metazoa > Chordata > Mammalia > Rodentia > Cricetidae > Peromyscus > Peromyscus maniculatus. The sequence goes on along the minus strand of NC_134855.1, from coordinate 24,960,969 downwards.
TGCTACCATAGACTTCTTGAGTTAACATGTGTGTTGGTCCTATTGTGTCTGTAAGATGCTGTTTCCTTCATCCATCCAAGATGTGTCATCCATCACCTCTGGCTCTCACAGTCTTCCTACCTTCTCTTCTGTGTAGTTCCCTGAAGCCTAAGAGAAGGTGCTTGATGAAGACCTCCCATTGAGGACCACATGTTCCAAAGTCTCTCACTCTTTATACATTGTCCATTTGTGAGTCTCTGTGTTAGTTTCTATTGCAAAAGGAAGATTCTATGATGATGGCTGAGGAAGACACTGATCTATTGGTATGGTAGAATGTCATTAGGAGTCATTATGATGCTATGCTCACATAAAAAATCTTTCAGTTCTTAAACAAAAACCAATTAATAACCTTCTACCAACCCGTGTTAACATTCTCTTATCTTTGGCTGTGGGCAACAATCATCTCAGAAGTTTTGAAACTTGTGTCTCTGTCCAACCTCTTTGTTTATTCTCACCAAATCATCCAATACTTGACCATGCAGTTTTAGTCATTTTTTGCAAATAAATTTTATTATAAAAATTACAAATAAATTAAAACATTGCATTATGTATGTGATAATCTTACTATGATGATTTTTCTATACCAGTTATTTATGCTTTTTTTAAGCTGCATATTTATTCTTTAGTATAAGCTGGAATGAGCAAATTCCAATTACTCTACTGTTTTCAATCAGCTCCTCCTTCTGAATCAGCTTATCATACAAAATTATTTTATTTTTGTTGTTTTGAATCATTATATTATTGTATAATCATCTCATTTGTTTGATTGTTCAGTGCTAGTGTTCCTTGTTGTTTGTAATATTACTGTAGCTATATAAATGTGTGTTACACTTGTATATGCTGTGTTTGTTTACTTATGCAAAGATGTTTTGTTGTTCCACCTTGCCTGCCTAAGGCACCCAAATGGTCTAATAAAAATGGACAATAGCTAGACTGTAGAGGGATAGGCAGGGCTGGTAGGCAGAGAGAGTAAGTAAGAGGATAACACTAGGCTCAAGAGGAGAGAAGGAGGGAGAAAGAGAGGGAGATGCCAGGGGTCAGCCAGCCAGGCAGTTCCCAGCAGCCAGACATGGAGTAGGACATACACAATGAAAGAAAGGTAAAAAGCCCTGACGCAAAATGTAGATAAAAGAGACAGGTTAAATTAAGTTATAAGAGCCAACAAGAATGAACTTAAATTAAGACCACGTATTCATAAGTCTCTGTGTCATAATTTGGGAGCTTGTTGGTGGCCCCCAAAAAGCCTGCTATAGTTCCTATTCAAGCTTGTATTTCTTTTGTATATCTATTCTCTTAATAATAATTTTCTGGTCACTTTACAACATTGGACTATATTCATATATGTCATTTAAGACAACAGGCTACACTGATATCAATATTTTTACATATAAGGTCAGTGTCAATTTCACTTTCTTGCTTTATTCTACCCACCAAAATAGTTTCTAAACATTTTATCTCAACTTTATAGCCTCCCTATGTCTTGTTAGACTATCAACTCTTTTTAGCTATTTGACCATTAAAATGTAAATATAATGAGATTGGGATCCTTCAACTCTGTTTACTCTATCATATCATGAATCACAATTCTTTGCTTAGACTAGGACCACATGAGAAACACCCGATAGCTTTTTCCATCAGGATTTATTTGGTAGAGAAGCTTTATGTGTATTTTTAATACAGTTTCTGTGAATTTTAATTGAAAGTCAACTGTATATAAAAACAAAAGGGGAGTATGTAAAATGAAGGCATTGTAGATTTGAAAATATACAGAAGGAAGCGTCAGTTTGACAGTCACACTGATGCGATCTAAAGGTTCTCAGATGCTAAATCTTCAGACATTCCCCATAAGTTAAGTAATAGAAGTGAAGTTATTGAATAGATTATCACTATCCTTTTATTGCATACACATTTCTCAGTACAAAACAATCAGGTATCTGTAGTAACTACAAAGTCTAGTCTTCTTTAACTAAAAGATGAAAATGATTTCCCCAACTCAAAACATTCAGTTGTGTTAGATTATTGATGATGTTTTAGGATGGCTTAATAAACATATTAATTTATTCTTTTTACATTTAATACTCTGGAAAATCATAATTGTTTAAAGACTTTTAGCATCTGGTAGTTGTCTACAATTTAGTGACTGCCAGCATTCAGCGTGACCTTAGGGAGGTCGTTCAAGTTACCGAAGTGTGCACTTCCTCTTCTCTAAGATGGAGAGCACAGGCCTGCCTCATACTGACACTGGAAGCATCAAAGGAAACCAGGTATGAAGGAGGCACAATGAAGGAAGTGCAGTGGTGATTCAAGTGTAACTGCCAGTTGTTTTCATGCTTGTTCTAAGTTCAGTCATCTCTCGTCTTACATTTGGCATGACATGGTATATGATAAAAACGAGGGAGACGCAAGGTTCTAGGCAGCCCCTTGTCTATGTCTATCTCCCCTTCTATATAAAAGTTCATCTCGGCTCAGGAATAAATAGAGGATTTGTATCATGTGCCAATCAAAGTCACTTCAGGCAACAAAGAGACAATGGTTTCCAAGCAGTGTGCAGAGTCTAGTAGAAAGGGAACACATAAAAGACAATTTTAATATAATATGCATCAAAACAATCTTATGGATAGATGTTAGACATATTAGGAAGGGTGACATTTCTCATATATCTTGTTATTAGTAACATTCCTAAAAGTGACAACTGTGTTAACTTGTGGATAATGCTTCAGGCTGAGACACAGACATGTAAGAAGGATTTTCTAGGCAGAAGATACACAAGATACACAAGAACCTAGCCAAGGAATGATGGTTAAGTGTGTAAGAGAGGACAGTCTCCAGGCAGATCTGAAATGTAAGACAGACTATTCAAATCCAAGTTTGTAAAGAAAAGTCATTTTTTAGTTTATCCTTTGTCCTTTCTGGAGTAATAACCAAGTAAATTCTGCACAGTGTGCTCTAATTAGAATTGTAGCTGTGTCCCTGCACTAGAAAGTGCAAAGTAAATACAAATAGAGAGAGCTGGACCTGAGAAAGTAAAGGCAGGTGGATCATGCTGAAATGTGTACTCTCTGGGATGAGCACCTACATTCTAATCTTATTCCCAACACTTTCTAGATGGTAGGTAAAAGAATCAATTTACTTAATCTCTACGAGTAGTAGTTTCATTATTTGAAACCTATCTATAAAGTTGATGTCCTCTCTCTATTGGGCTCCCAAGTACAACAAATAAGACAGTACACTGGAGCAGTTGGTCCAAAGTGGGCACTTAGTAAACCTTCAATAAGTGATGTTACCATTGACATTGTCAATATCACAAGTAAACTCAGTTAAAGGGTGTATAGTTGTTAAGATGAACATGACTCAGTCCCAAAATAGTGAAGCCTGAGGGAAATTGGGCAAGCAAGGACAAAAATGCCTGTCACACGATGTCTGCCACTTAGGAAGAATTTTAAAGCATGACAGATACTTTAGTAGATATACATAAGGGTGAAACAAGCCTTATAACATAATTAAAGACATAAAATAAGTGCGTTCTTTCAATTAATCATAGCTCTGTGATCGTTCTGTAATTGGGGGAAACATTTTTTCTCTTTTCTGTTCTCTTGTTATATTGGAATTTGAAAGCTGTGACTCTGATTTAATACCATAATGGTAAAATTCTTTTAAATTTAGAAAATAAAGGAAAACTATTTGAAATTTATTTCATGCACTTAAGAAGCACACTATAATAATATCATTATAGAAAAGCTCACAGTTATTTGGTGAAAGCCTGATTTTTCAAATCTGAGTGATGAAGTACATTTTAGTAGGAAGCTGCTGCAGAAACTGCTGTTCACAGAAAGGGGAAGTTCCTCAAACATAGCAGTGGGGGTTTCCTCTGTGAATGTACGGCACCTTCATTTGTGTGGCAGAAAATTAATCCTTTTGAAGATACATTCACTCAAATGATAACATGCAAAAAAGCAAACAGGTGTATGAAAAAAAAAGTTCACTATGAATAATCATCAGGAAAATGCAAATTAAAGCCAGAGTGAGCTATTATTAGCTCATCCCAGAGGGAAATGGCTGTCATCAAGAAGATCAAAGACTGGAATTTTGGAAAGGAACAGAGAAAACCTAGAAAATTCTAGGGAGAAATATAAGGTTGCATAGCTATGAAAGGGAGTACAGACATCTCTAACAGATGAAGAGCAGAACTACCAGTTGATGACCACGATCGCTCTGCTGGCAAATTTTATGTCAACTTGACACAGACTACAGTCATCATCCTAGAGGAGGGAACGTCAATTGAGAAATCGTCTCCAGAAGTTCAAGCCAACAAACTTGAAGGGTGTTTTCTTCTTCTTGTTTTCCTTCCATTTTTATTATTGTTATGTTTTATTCATTTTACATACCAACCACAGATCTCCCTCTCATCCCTCCTCCTACTCCCCCTCCATCTTTCCCCACCCCCTCCTCCAACAGGGAAAGTTCTCCCATGGGGGGACAGCTAAGTGTGGTTGATATATTGTGTACCCCAATAAACTTATCTGGGGGTCAGAGAACAGAACAGCCACTATATTAAACACAGAGGTTAGGCAGGGGTAGCACACAACTTTAATCCTAGCATTCTGGAGGCAGAGATCCATCTACATCTCTGTGAGTTGAAGGCATGATGACACACGCCTTTAATCCCAGCACTTGAGATCTCATGTTTTACTTGGGAAAGACACATGCCTTTAATCTCAACAAGTGATGGCAGGAAGCAGAAAGGTATATAAGGCAGGAGGACCAGGAACTTTAGGCTTTTTTAAGCTTTTAGATTTTTAGCAGCAGTTCAGCTGAGATCCATTTGGATGAGAACTCAAAGGCTTCCAGTTTGAGGAAACAGGATTGGCTGAGAAGTTGTCTTGTCGAGGTGAGGTTACCTGTGGCTTGTTCTGCTTCTTTGATCTTTCAGCATTCACCCCAATATCTGGCTCCAGGTTTGTTTTTATTAGCAAGACCTTTTAAGATTCATGTTACAGCTAAGCCTGGTATATTCAGTTGAGGCAGGACCAAGCCCCTCTCTGCTTTACCAGAGATGAGCAAGGTGTTGGACTATAAGTAATGGGATCCAGAAAGCTGGCTCATGAAACAGGGAGAGATCCTGATCACACTACCAGGGGTCCCTCAAACAGATCCAGCTACACAACTGTCTCCTGTATACAGAGGATCTAGTCTGGTCCCATACAAGTTCCACAGCTGTCAGTCTAAAGTTTGTGAGTTCCTTTGAGCTTGGTTCAGTTGTCTCTGTAGGTTTCCCCATCATGGTCCTGACCCCCCCTTGCTCATGTAGTTATTTTCTTGATTAGCAATTGCCTGGAGTGGGGCCATCCCATTGTGGGTGGTGAAACTATTGGGCTAGAAGTCCTGGTTCTATATGAAGCAGGCTGAGGAAGCCATGAGGAACAAAGCCATAAACAGCACTCCTCCATGGTCTTTATATATCAACTCCCGTTTCAAGGTTCCCACCCTGTTTGAGTTGCTACTCTGGCTTCCCTCATTGGACTGGGACTCCAGATATGTAAGCCGAGTAACTCTTTTCTCTCCAAGTTGCTTTTGGCCATAGTGTTTCATCACAACGATAATAGCCCTAACTAAGACAAATGCTAAAATATGAAAAGAGCAAAGTGTCACAAAACAGATATATGGGGAAAGAAAGTGCAGAATGTTTGCATGGTGGGTTAGTATTTAGCCATAGAGATGAATGGAATCAGCATTTGAGAAAACGTGACTGGATCTGCAGATTGTTTCATTAAATGAAATAAGCTAGGCCTAGAGGGGAAAATGTTCTGTGATCTTACTCATACATGGGACTTTTAAAAGACTAATTTCCTTGAAGTTGAGAGAAGGTTACTTATTTAGAGTATGGGGCAGGCTGAGGGGTGAAAGGCACTAGGAAAGTTTTACCAAGTGGCCATAAGTTACAGTCAGGCAAGAATGACAGATGCTGGTGCACTAGTGCAGAGCAGGGCAACTATGTGTGAAAATAGTGTGCTGTGTATTTGCAATGCTCGAGGAGGTGACTGTGAATGCTTTCACCTTGAAGATTAGATAATCTGACAAGACAGAGGGTTCAAACTTGATTTAAACATCGCACAATATACAAGTGTATGAAAACATCTCATAGTAGTCCATAAATATGCATATTTTTATGTTTTATGTACCAGTTACAAATGAAATTAATTTAAATAAAACTTACATTTATGTGAATAATTCCTGCCTTTTGGGAACTTTTTGCTCTAACTTCTTCCACAAATGAAAATTTGAGCACCCTCGATACATATTTTTTTTTCACACAGTGGAACAGCATAACTTATTCAAAAATATTATACTTGCTTGCCATTTTAAATCAGTGGTGTGTGAAAAGGAGCCAGTTTGTGTTCTTCAGGTTCACTGGATAATTGGACCAAGACAGAATCTCTCACTGCAAACTTAAAACAGGCGAGTTTCCCTGAAAATCTTGGTGTTTGTCTCCATCGTCTATAAATACTTGATACATATTTGACAAACAGCCATTTATAAATTCATGGGTAAACTGATGCCATAGACAGAGAAATAAGAAGGAAGAAATGGATACCAATAGAAAGCATATTGAGGAAGACGTGCTGTGTGAGCCGAGCTCTGACTTGTTACAGAAGGGAAGTAAATGGGGGCAACACCTCTGCATAGCATAAACAGGATCCAGCTGAGAACTGACTCGGCATAATGTTCCAGTGATGGTAGCACGCAAGTAGAAGAAAGACATGGAGGCCAAACCTGGCAAAATAAGAAGAGATAAGATTGTTTATTCTTTAAAACTGGGCTTAAAAGTTTAAGTTTTGGATTTTTTTTTCTTCAGAGGGAAGTTAACAGCTTTAGAGAAGCAGGATGCTATTTGTTTTGTGCCCCAAGATGGCATTCCTCTGAAACCAGGAACCTGAAGGAGAGCAAATGGCTGTGCAATGTAATGTTCTCTATCACACAACATATGTGCACAGACACACAGACACACACACACACACACACACACACACAGAAGAAGAGGGAAAGGGAGACAGAGGAGGTGAGGAGAGAGAAAGAGAGAGACAGAAAATGTATAATGCTTGACAAAATAAGATAGCTAAGCAAATGCCCTGGAGAGCATAAAGCAGAATGCATGGTTGTGGAAGTCTGAGCCAACCAACTGGTTAAATGATATATCTTCATGTATCATAAAGGAAGTGTTCAACTCTTAAAGCATTTATTTTTAGTATTTTTTTTTCATGAAATAAAATACTCTAGATGATGTCACCCTAGGAAATGCTCACATAGGTCATCTATGTATAATTTACAATGTTCTCATTGAACAAGTGCTGTGCTTTCATTCTCATTCCACAAAACATCTTAGAAAGAAAGTAATTTGGTAATTAGCATGGACAGAACTTTGCACTGTCTCCATTTTATGAGTTTTCAATGTACACTAGCACTGGCATAATTATTAGGAGAGAAAAAAAAAGAGCTATCTGCACTTCCCAGTTGATTGTGAAGCACCATTGTTTCTGACCAGGGAAGCATTGCATAAGAATGTCAAATTAAAAATTAAAAAGAAGGGAGAGGAAACCTGGCTTCTTCTATGATTTGATTACTGGGAAAAAATATACATATTTCCCCAAAGCACTAGGGAACATTTTAAGAAGAATCCTGCTGATCAAAAAGGAGCTAGTATCTCAGATCCCAACAAAAATCATGTTTCATGGTCATTATGTCTGCTTGGGAATCAAGAACATTCATTTTGAATTTATCTTTCACCCAAATGTTTAGAATCTAAAATTAAAACATTTATAATAAGCACGATATTACAGGTAAATTTCTTCATGTGTTTTTCTGGTTGTCTGAAAATAGAGTATTTCTTTTTTCTAGGTGGGGGTAAAAGAAGATTAAAAAACTGTGCATTGAAGCCAAAAGCCTTATTTGCTGTGAAAATTGCAAATGTTTGCCTCAAGCAAATATGTGAAAATTTGCAATTTGTTGTAGGTGTGGAATTTTGCTATTTTTCACAGTGGAGGAACTGCTCGCTGTAGTTTGCTTTTCTCCCCCTTAGATGTGTGAATTCTCAGAGAAATTCTGAGATTTACGCAGTTTGATGCCAAAGATGGCAAGGTGAACAATTACTTTCAACAATAACTCTAAATTCAGCTATGCGACTCAAATACTTTTGTTTTCAAAATGAGTGTTTTGAATGAAGAATCTCAACTTCGCACTAACCTTTTATCTTGAAGAAGTTTTATATTAGTTATAATAAGACATTTTATTCAAGAAGTGAATTGAAAGCTATGGAAAGTATATAAATGAAAAAAATCATTCAATCTTTTATGACCTGTAATAAGGAATACAAAGTCCTGGAATCAATGACACAATGACAAAATTGGATTCAGATGCCACAAAAATTGAACCAGTAAATGGACCACAAAATATTTCACAACTCTAAGATCATATAATAATAAAGATATATTCTAATTTAACTGTATAATGTACTATTTCCCTTGCAATTGAAAGTTTACAGTCTTTCCACTAGCTAATTAATTATCTACTCAGGAAAAGGGAAAGACAGTAATTGTGTTGTTTAGAACACACACACACACACACACACACACACACACACACACCTATATTAGTTGAAATTGGGGCTTTGTGTGTTCTAGGTAGGCAGTCTACCATTTAGCTATATTTCCAACTCTGATGGATCTTTCTCCTCATTTGTCAGAGCAAAGTAAGCTGCCAAACACAAGAACTATCATGGAGATGACATTTATGTTAATGAGATCTCTGGCCACTGGCAGTTTCTAGGAAGTTTCAGGACAGGGACAGGGCTTGACAAGACCAATGCAGCATTAGGAGGCAGGGCATTCAGCCCCACCCCTCACCTTGCAGTGGGGGGTGAGGAGTGGGAGGGGGTGGGGGTGAGCGAAGGTGAGGGTGGGGTCAGGTGGTAATGCTAGTTACAGTAACAAGGGTAAGTGAAGAGTTTTGTGTAGTCCTTTGAGATGCTATAGCAAATCAACTGAACCAAAGTAGGGAACTGAGGAAACTTGAATTTCCAAAGAGCTTAACCAAAGCCTGAAAGGCCCAAGACCTTGGCTGCTATCTACAAGCAGATGATGTAAATAGTCACCAGAAACACTTTGTAGTCACCACCCCAGGCAGCTACCTGGAGTATCAGCTACAGTATTGCTTTCTGGGAACAGATTTTCACACACTTCCTGCTGACCAGAAGTTTCCAAAAAGTGGAGTTATAAAACAAAACAAGACAACAACAACAACAAAAATACACCACCAAGAAAACTTGTTTCCTATGCCCTTACAGTAATATTGCATTTCTTCTCACAGATGTGAAATAGTAGCTTCCTTATTCTTTCTGACTCTGGACTAGGCATAAGCAGTCGAAGCATTGTATTATCTGTGTAGGACTCCACAGGTGAAATCTACCTCAAAAGCAGGGAGGTAGAGTTCTGTGCCCACTGTCCCTTCCTTTCCTGCACATGCATGATGTTTCCTAACTCTCCTCTTTCTAGGGATACCTGCCTTTAAACTCTATAATCGGAATGAGCTCCTTTTAGTCAGTCACCTGTGTAACAGAAGACAGAACGTGTGTCTTCAGTTTCCAGGTTTAGAATTCTTCCATAGAAGATTTTGGACAAGATGTTATTTCCACTAAGTAAGATTCTTTGCTGTGCTGGGAGCAAACCTTAACTGTTTGTTTTAAAGTTATCTGGTTACTCCACTCAAACTTTGATTTAATTAGCAACTTAGTATTTAAAGACAAGTTGAAGATGATAGTTTATCATTTGCATTCACCATCCTGAATGCCTTTCAACGTATTGAATAGCAAAATCTCCAGGAATTGAGCAACTTTGCAGATCATTTTTGTACCTTACCAATCTTAGTGGGAAAGATATGTGAACTTATTTTTGGTATGCTTGAGTTTCATAACATTTATTTCCTTCAAAGTTCTTGTTAAAATGTTATAACTGTAGCATGGGTATCTGCCTGATTTTCATCCTGTATCTCAGACTGAAATAAAGACTTATGTCTCTATAGAGCTGTAGAGACAATCCAGTGTTAAGGGGTTCCTAGCACATGTGCCTGGTGTAAGAAATGATGGAGACAAGAGGATTCATCTGTTTGTAAATTTGTTGCAGTTTACTTCCTATTGAAATTGAAGTTTTATTTAAAACTTGTTAATAACCTGAAGTGAATTTTTAAAATATTTATCAATATAAATACATTATAGTATAAGTTAATACTAATAAAACTGGGGTAATGTAATTATTACATGCAAAAATAGCTTCATTTTAACAAGAAGCAAATATTACAGTTTAAAAGTCCATTATGTTTTTTTCCCAACTGTGGATAATGCTCTTGAAGTGTAATTCTTTAGTGAATTTCATTTACAGATCACTCTTCTCAGTTTTCTACATGCCAATAACCCCAAGGAATGTCTCCTTTCTGTGTCCAGACCATATAGCTGCCCTTCTTCTTGTCTGCCCAATTAGCTTTATAGGCCTTAGCTATCACCAGCTTAACTGCCTCGGAGCCCTTAGATGAAAGTTCCTTTTCCTAGGCTGTTCTATTCATCAGGATGCTAGCAAAACGTAGGTTTGAATAGTTTTCTGCAAAACACCTCCCATTCAACTGATTTGTGGTCTCTAATGAACCATAGACTGATGGACAAATTTCACTTGGCAGAGACCCATGAAACTTTGAAAGGGTACTTGGGATCACACAGGCTGCATATGTGACTTCATTTTAACTTGGGATACAAGCTGTTTGACAGGAGCAAGAAATATAACAAGATTCTAAATGGAATAAGTGAAAGAATAACGTTAACTTGAAATTTTACATTCCCTATGTTTTGGTGTTCAGAAAACCAATTAGATAATAATTTCCTGTTGTATATTCATCACCATTGTGTATTCTAACTACAGAGAGACTGGCATTTTTAAGACCTTAAAAGATTTTTTTTAAAGAAAGAAAGAAAAAAAAGTAACTCATTGTATCTTACATGAAATCCAAACATGATAAATAAAGGAGAACTATCAAACATATTTTCTTTAAAAAGTAGACCAATTTCAGCTTGCTAAATTAGAAATCTAAAATGTCATTTAGGCTCAAAGCCATATCTTGGCACATTTTCTGGAAAGTATCTCTTAAATAATCCAACACAGTTTGTTTATTTCCAGACAACTGGATGATCAAGACTCTGAGACTCGATGTTGTGTGTTTAAGTAATTGTTAACATCACTTGAAAATGCTATTAGCTCGGTGTCTTTGGGTTTCTATTGCTGTGAAGAGACACCATAACCACTGCAATTCTTATAAAGGAAAAACATTTAATTGGGGTGGTTTACATTTTCAGAAGTTTAGTTCATTATCATTATGGTGCGACATGGTGCTGGAGAAGTAGCTGAGTAACCTACATCTTGGCTTACAGGCAACAGAAAGTGGTCTGCCCCATTGGGCGTGGCTTGAGCATATATGAACCCTCAGAACTTGCCTCCACAGTGACACACTTCCTTCAATAAGCTCATGACTACTCCAACAAGGACACACCTCCTAATAGTGTCATGCCCCTTGAGGGCCATTTTCTTTCAAACCACCATACCAGGCTTTCTTTATTTTCATCTGATTTATTATGTGTGGATAGCTGTGCCTTATGGAGGTGAACAGAGCAAAGCTGAAGGTGACACTTCATATGTATGTTGTAGAACGGATCAAATAATCCCCTTCGAAATATCAGGTGGGCTGTGGATAAAAGTGTGTTTGGCAGGTACATGACCAAGTATGCAAATAGGCACTTAGATATTTTTCGGGGGAAATGTTGTTACTTTCATTTCCTTTGGTTCAGGTTTAGAAATGACAAAAGTATTTATAAAGCTATTAACCAGGCTACTATTGTAAATTTAGACTTACTGCCAGTATAATACAGGTACAAAAACAACTTTAAGAGGTGAAAACCAAAGCTTACTGCACTATGAGATTGCTAACTCTCTGTTCCACCACAGTAAAATGTCACCAGAAACAGCATGTAGCACAGTTGGTGTCCATCATCTTCCTACCTCTATAATTCCACACCATGGATAATGTGAGTCGTGAAAGAAACTTTGATGGGGTAGGGGAGAAAGTGGTAGAGGCCCAGCGGCTTAGCTTCAAAATAATCTTGACTGTTACTTCCTTCCAGCCTCCTTTCAAGTTGTTGACAAGTAAAGTAAGCTGCCTTAGCAAACAACTTCTGTATGTCCAGTTGCAATAACATTTATCCGCATTTTCATTACATATCATATGGTAGAATCCTATGTAGATATTGCCAATCATTCATTCAACCTTGTCCATAGTCAAGCTGTGGAAAATGCTAAGTGTCAGAGTGTGGTTGATATATTGTGCACCCCAATAAACTTATCTGGGGGTCAGAGAACAGAACAGCTACTGTATTAAACATAGGAATAAGCAGAGGTAGCACATGCCTTTATCCTAGCATTCAGGAGGCAGAGATCTATCTGGATCTCTGTGAGTTCAAAGCCACACTGGAAACAGCCAGGCATGGTGGCACATCCCTTTAATCTCAGGAAGTGATAGAAGGAAGCAGAAAGATATGTAAGGCACAAGGACCAGGAACTGGAGGCTTTTAGGTTTGTTAAGCTTTCAGGCTTTTAGAAGCAGTTCAGCTGAGATCCATTTAGATGAGGACACAGAGGCTTCCAGGTTGAAGGAACAAGATCAGCTGAGGAATTGGCAAGGTGAGGTTGCATGTGGCTTGTTCTATTTCTCTGATCTTTCAGCATTCACCCAAATACTTGGCTCCAGTTTTGTTTTTATTAATAATACCTTTTAGAAATTCATCTACATGCAGAGTACTTGACAAGCATGTGTGAGTTCCTGGGTTAGGAACAAAAGGAAAAAGAAAAGGAAAGGGGAGGGGAGGGAAGGGAAGGGGAGGAGGAGAAATGAATAGAGGGGAAGGGAGGAGAGGAGGTAAGAGGGGAGGGGAGGGAAGGAGAGAGAGGAGAGCAGAGGAGAGGATCTACTTTTGTACTGGTGTATGCAAAATGGATTCACAGCCTCTTGTATACACCATTACTCCCTCGTTCTTGAAAGATCTACATGGCAAACATGACACAGCACATCATAGCTGATGTTCAGGAGTCTTTCTAGGTCACCAAAAATAGTACCCACACTACTGTAATGAACAACTGGAAGATGTTATTGTATTTTAATTTAAAATTGGAAGGCATTATGATAGTACTGCTCATTCCTAATAGCATCATACAAAATAACCTCAAATATAGTCTTCATTCAATTTAAAATTTATTTGAACTATAAAGAGTTTATTAGCTTAGGCATTTAAATATAAGTCATAAGTTTTTTCTTCACATTTTATGTGGAAAAAAGTGCAATGCTCTGCTAGTCTTAGTGATTATAACTTAGCTGTCTTTTGTCATGTAACTTACTATATATAGATGATGGGAGTTTGCTATCATTTGTTGAATAAAAAGTTAAATATTGAAAATTGTACATAATGAAGCTTAATCTGGATGATATGGATTTGTATGCTCTAGTAATATGTTTAATAGATATTTTCCAATGTTTGTTGTGAACATTGCTCAACTGATAAATAGTACTTTTACAGTATGCAGGTACATAAATAGTTTAAAATATAGCAGAAAATCTACAACAGAAACCAAAAAATTGTAAAAATACCAGTCTCACAGTCAGCACAGTGAGAAGAATGGGGCTCTTCTTCTGAATGCTTAGTGACAACAGAAAGTAGTTTCCACCCAAGGAAAAGTGTAAGGATTTTAAAATTTGTGCACATGCGCTTGTGCACGTGTGTGTGTGTGTGTGTGTGTGTGTGTGTGTGTGTGTGTGTGTGTGTGTGTCCTAGAGAACAGTCTTAGGTGTCATTTCTCTGCAATGTTATCTACCTCATTTATTCATGCTTTCACTTGGAAGCATTTTACTGACTGATATATCCCCTCTCCCAGACCAATAAATAATAGCTTCCAACAATTTATACTCTTTCATTCTGCACTTTGGTGATGCCTTACAATGTCAGCATGAAACTGAGATTTTGAAATTAGAAACTGGTAAATATTTATCATGCATGAATAAAAATATCCTTAAAAATAGGCTGTTATGTGAATCTTCATAAGATGACCATTTAGTGTGCTATAAATAATTAGTGATTTCTAGGTTGAGTCATGTCAAAAGCCGAAGAAAATTCAATTAATTATGCCAAAAATAAATCGATGTGCTAACAGATTTACTATGTTATGTTCATATGATAGAAAACTAAGAGTTGATCACTTCATTAAAAATATGGGGGGGGGTTGGAGGAATGAAAAGGAAGAGAGAAATGTAATTAAATTACATTCTCAAAAGTAAAAAAATGGTTAAAATAAATAAATAAATTACTTCTTTTTACATGAAAAAATATGAAAAGTCTGCCTGAATAAATAAATAAATAGCATTTTTAAACATTTTACTTTTGAGATATCTTTAGTATTAGATTTTGATTTTTAAAAAGCCCATTTTTGTTGTTATTGTTGTATGTTGTGTTTCTTTTTGATGCACAGTCTTACTATGTTACCTGGACCAGCCTTTAAAACACATAATCCTCCTGCTTGAGCCTTCCTAGTGCTGGGATTATAGGCATATAGGATCTCCTCCACAAATTATTTCTTGAAAGCATTTTCTAAGCTCTTGTACTTGTGTCTCTAAGTTGAGTGTTTTGTTTTCTGTTTTTTGTTTTGAATTTTGTTTTTCTCCTGTCTGGTCAAACTCAGTTTCTGAATTCAGTGTGCTCCAATAGTAGGTGTGAGCAAGAAAGACCTGCTCTGCCTGACCAACGTGAGCTTACTTAAGGGGACAGCAGCTGCTAATTCTCAAATAAGGTGAAAATGATGATTCAGAGTTGTTCCTGGAGATGCAGGAAGTCACCTCCTAATGAGAATGTCTCTGGTCTTCTGAAGCCAAAGGACCAGGAGAGAATTTTATGTATCAAAAGGCCAGAGAACATTCAGGAGGCCTTATTCTTACCTCTGCCACTTTTGACTTAACACATCATCCTTACCAGTGAAGAACTGTGTCACCATAATTGAAACTGTACTGCTAAGAAGGAAGATTAAACAAATATACAGAATGTAGTTCATCAATATATCCATTATGTCTTCTAACAATAGAAATAATATTAGTGCCTGTGCTATAAAATGAAAATATCGAAATCATGAACACTAGTACACTTTATCCAGGGCCTTAACGGAGATTAAAGAGTGAAGCCGAGATTTCAGCTCAAATCCTGAGATTCCAAATTTACACTTCATTCTATGCTAGCATAATGTCTCTCTAATTAATCCATTTACACTGAGAAGGGGGAAAGGCCGATAAAGATTTAAGTAGTGATTACTAAGATTGCCTTGGGAATGTCAAAAAATTAATAATGATCCCTCCGCTTGAGCTTTAGCTACTACATTTTCAAGGTCTAGGGTTTTGTAAGGTGTCTGTATCGCTACCATTTTTTTTTCTAGGTTATCTCTAAGCAGTCCTGCTGCTCCAGCCAGATTTGGGGACTTTTCAGAGTACAGAACCAGTGTTAAAGATTTTGCAAGAATATTTGCATTTTTAAAGAGGAAAATATATCTTTAAAATTAAGTGTTTCTGCTCAGAGTTTTTGTTCTTTGTGGTTTGAAAGGCATTATGACGAAGCAACACTTTCTGGCATCTAGGAGACAAAGCTGGACCCATGTTTCATTCTTCACTCAGTGATCCCTAAACTTAGGTTGTTTCTTGAGGTTGAGCCAAGGATAAAATGTGCTGCTGTGATGTAGCAGGCCTGTTAGGTGTGCCACGAAGTAACTAGCATTCCTTTTAAAGGAGTCTAGTTTTTTGACCTCAAATTTGGGGGGGTTATTTGTCTTGTTTTTGTTTCTGTTTTGTTTTGTTGTTGTTGTGTTTCTTTTTTCTTTTTCTTTCTATCTTTTTTTTTTTTAAAAAAAAAACAGGTTCTTACTTTGTAGCTATGACTGTCCAGAAACTCCCAGTGTAGACCAGAATGGCCATGTACTCACAGAGATCCTCCCTCACTTGTTTCCCAGGTGCTGAGATAAAGGTGTGTGCCACCATACCCAGATTGATTTGCAAAATTCTGAGCCAGATCAGCATCCTATTTGATAGTATTAATGATACAGCCCATTATTCTTACACTTTGAGAGTCTCCCTTTATTTCTAAAGCATTAGAGACACATGTGGTTTTGATTTTGTTTCTACGGAAATGGAGGTAGTGTGAAAAGACACTTTGGTATGTCAAGTAAACTTCAATATTCACATTGTGTGGAGTAGCAGAAGTGAACCTGATCTCCAAGATAAGATTCATGCAAGCTATTGAACAACTGCTTATCGCTTATCCCTGCTTCTGTGTAAGGATATGTAGGTATTTATCTGAGTGTGTCTTCAGATGGGTGTAACACTGTGTGCATATATGTGTGTAGAATTAAAAATGACTAAATGATTGCTACATCCTTTTACATGAGATATGAAATGTAATTCTCTGTTCAATGAGAATGAATTCTTAATTACTTTGTGCTGTTTAACTCCTTATCCTCTATAATAATACAAACTCAGATGGGAGCACAAATTTGATTCATTGCTGAATCTCTTTTACCATATTCTCTCCAGTTCCTCAGAGTTCTCCTCCCTTGGATAGTATTTTCTAAAATAACTGATGTATTTGCAAAGAATCAAAGATCTGAAAATTATCTTGTATACCATGATATTTAGGACCCTTCAACATTTGAGGCAAAGCAAGAAGAAAGTTGTCTTCTCCAAGTCTAGCTTCAGGTCCCTGTTTATTTGTTTACTTTATGTGAGCACGCCAGCTTTCCTTAAAGTCCAATTTGCTTTCAATCAGAGGACATGCAACCCAAACAAGCCATCTTTCTGCAAGCTCCTTCGCCATACACTCTCTGGATTTCCTGTTAACTCTATCCTACATTTCGTTCTGTGGAACAAGCCTATCTCCCGAGGGGTTGGTAACTTTAGAGAATGACTGCCCATTTCAAAATGGCACCCTCATTGTTGCTAAAGATGGTACTTATTGGCAGAAAACCAAAACTGGAACACAAAAAGGATTGTCCTCTTAGCCCTTGGGGTTTTGTTTATGGTGAATTTGATCTGACTTTGAGAACCTAAATTACAAAAGGACAACCTCTTCTTTATTTAAATATGTGCAAGGCTGTGTAGTGTTATACACAATAATAAAGTTATATGCACTTGTACATCAGAGATTTGTTTTGGAAAACAATTAAAGCTATGGAAAGGATACACATCTGTCATTGAAGGCAAAGTTGCTTCATATCCCTTTCTTTACCTCATTTTCTAAGCAGTATGTGCAGATGTCTTCAGTCATTTAGGAGCCAAAATTCAAGCATGTCATTTTTATTTCCTGAATGCAGTCTTCAATGAAAATGGACATGCAATCTATTAAATAACATTGGGATATTTTACACCACTATTATTTATGCATCTACCTTAGGTACCTTAGCTTCCCTTTCGTATGTCTTTGCTCTAGTACCCATTTCCTTCAACAGGCAACAAAATCACTCATGGCAATCATGAGCTACAGAATTTAGGGGTGAGAAATCTTCCATAAAGACATATCCAAAAATGATTTTTTCTCATATCAAGAGCCCTTTAAAATTCTTTTTTAAAATAACACTTTGAAAAAATAACATCTGCTTAAATCCTTTTATCATGATTTAAACACATTTTCAGTTATCACATTTTTTCTCCTCTTTTTTTTCCCTTTTTTTTTCAAAGTTCTTTTTATACTTGTTACCATGGACACAATGTTGCTTGCTTCAGAGTGTAATTAAAATGGTTACTTGTTCAGCCATGGAATTAGAGAATTATCATGTGTTCAGGGTGTGGCTTCAAAATCTAAGCAAACTGCTTTTTAGGCCTCTTGAGAGCAATGTTTCTGCTCCATCACAGTCTTCTTATTTTCCAGAATCATTTAATCAATAACTTACTAAAATAAAGACTCAACAAGTACTGTTTAGAAGCTATGTACCAGAACTCAATCTTGTGTTTTTCTGGGTAGGTTTCTATGGGTATAAAAAAGGAACTGATGTGTGTAAATATATATATATATATACATACACATATATCTGAAGAAAAGGATACTACATCTATCTTCTGGCTAAATGAATTGAATATGTACAATTAGGTTCATAGTGCAATTTAAACAAAAACTACTTGCAAATTTCTTAGCTTTCATTTTGTTCTCTAAATTTTAGCTCACCTCTCATTTTATTGTTTGCATAGTTGATTCTTTCTGTCTGAGTATTTTGGTGTTTTTGTTCAGAAAATTTCCATATGCATTTAGTTGTGATAATATATCAGTCTAATATATCCCACACAAACATTTATATAAAAAACTGAAAAAGTCAAAAAGAGACTCTATAATTCTGCAATGACAAAAGTTCGTCATTGAAAATATCCACTACCACACTGCTCAGAATAGACAATGTTAATGCGCAAAAGTTTCCATGGTTTTCCAGCATGTGTATTCATATAGTACATAAAATGTTCAGGAGAGGAGAGATTTTCTATTTTATTCAATTTTCACAGCCTACTTACTTTTGCAACTTTATTTTTATCACGTCCCAACACTGTAAAGTCCTTTAATTACCCAGTATCTTTTTAGAAGTGGTTGAAAGGTATTCAGATGATGTAACATGGGTTCCCAACTCTCAAGATTTCATCATATGCTTAGCGGGATCCTTTTCTGGTATGATTTTTGATTTTACTATATTGTGTTATTAAATAAAGTGCACAGAAACATGGAACTCTGCTGAGCCGTAAGGCAGGAACAAGTAGAAGAAACACTACAAGTGGGAATTTCCCAAGATAATGTGTCAGGAATTCAGAAGTCAAGGCTTGTGTCAGGGGCTGATAAGATTACAACATGTTGTTACAACATCTTTCATACAAATACCATGGATTCATGGCCCCAATTTTTTCATATCCAATAATGTATGATAAGTCAGATTTCTAGGAACACCTATTTCTATGCCTCTCAAATTGTCAGTGTTTCAGCCTAGCAATTAAGCAGTGAACTTCAAATACAGCACAAAGCTTCTACAGGTTTAGAGAACTCATTATGTGCAATATGATTAAAAAGTTACAAAGAAGGGGCTTTCTTTTCTTGCAGACAAAGCAAACAACTAACCATGTTTTTTTTTTGGGAGGGTGTTGGTTTGTTTGTTTGTTTATGAACCATACGATTTCATAAAACTTGTTTGATTGTGGCACTTGGTTATGGATTCTAATGTGAAATCCCTAATGTTTACTTCTTTGTCACTAAGTTATCTTAAATGAAAATTGCTGAGGCTTTTGAGAGCTAAAATTCTGCCTTTAGGAAAGCATTTTTGTAGTCTATCATAGCTTTGTATATTCCATAAATCTTTAGGTGATAAATTCTATTTGTTAGTATTGACTTCTTTGATTCAAAGTTGGTGGCTTTCTATTAAAATATATAGCCTATGTTTTTAGCCAGATTTGTAGTGCCTACTGCCACAGCAAACCGGAAACTAAAAAATTTATGTTTTGTCCTTAAGCACACAAAACCATGGGTTTATACTGCTCTTACAGAAATGAGAGAGACAGAGATAAAGAGATAGACAGAGAGACAGGGAGAGAGACAGAGAATTATTTCTATATAATCTCTAAGAATATTTTCTTATGTCCTTTCTGCTATCTCATCAAACAGTATCTGACTGAAGAAACCTCAGTCTGCCCACAACATTTAGAACCCACAGAGGCAGGAGAGGAGGTCTTTGCTTTGTAAGGATGCCAGTGGCTCTCTTTGACTAAAAAATACAATGACAAATACTTTCAGAAAAGAAGTGGATCCTAATAGTCCTATTTTGAACAAAAAATTAAAATACGAATAGAATTAAATGCACTTACATTTAAATCTACTTACCTATGGCTAGTGAAGACTTAAGACAAGGTTAAACTTTAAAATTATATAAGACTTTTTTATTACTTTATTGTGGTTTAGATTCATGTAGAAAGTCATATAATACAATTAAAGTTTATTTAATATGCTTTCAATATAAGGGGCCATATTAAATATAAAGTATGCTATAAGTTACTTATGAATAACTATGATACGAATAATTTTTGTTTATTGAGAATTAATAAGTCCTTTTTTGCACCAGACTCTGCTCAGATAGAGTAAGAATAAAAGAGAAGGATAATTCACTCTGGCAATTTGTGTTTTCCTGAGACACAGATGATGAATTTGAACAACAACAACAACAACAAAAAAAAGATATTCAGAGAACACTAAAATTTTAGAAAAGCAAAAAAAAAAATGTGCTGGTCAAGACTGTTTCCTAAATTAGTTGAAGAGGGTGTTTAAGCTGGGAAGTTCATTACCTATATGAATGAGAAACAGTTCTCACAAAAGACTTTCAAAACCATGGCCAGGAATTTGTGTTTCTCTACACAAGATTGTAAGATGCTGGCACACATGATATATTTTCACTAGCTGACTCATATTGTCAGTCAGATTTCTACCTCAAATATCATCTCTTCTATGAAGCCTCTCTTGATCAACCAGATTTCCTATTCAAGTTATTCATAGCACAATGATATCTTTTTTGATGATATCTGGCACTCATAATATTTACTTGTAGTTGCCCATTTGTTGATTCTGCGTTTCACACAGCTAGAAATTTTGTTTGTTTCTGTTTGTCATATATACTCCTGCACTCAGCACAGTATTTCAAGGAGACTTGGCTGTGCACGTGTATAAAAATGTACTCTATAGTAATCAACAAATGAATGCTTAAAGAGTTGAAGAAGTAATTTACTCTGGAAATTTAAACTATTGAACATTTTATAGAGACTGGAGAAGAAAGGGATTTAGCTAAGTTTATTCCTTCTGAAATTCACTTGTGTGTGCTGGAGGTGTGGCTCAGCATCTCCTAGTGCTTGCTGTTCTTCCATAGAGGTGAAATTCAGTTCCCATCACCAAAGTCTGGAGCCCACATCACTGCTAGTAACAATTCCAAGAGATCTGATATCCCTTTCTGGCCTCTGAGAGTTCCTTGTGCATGTGTGCATATACACACAGAGACTCACACACATACAGTTAAATAAAATAAAAATTAAATTGAAAATATCCACTTTTTTGGACAAATTGTCCCCAAAATGAAAAACAAAACAAAAACAAAATCATAAACAACAACAACAACAACAATAATTGAAACAACAAACAAAAAAACACTCATAGTCTAGAAGCAAGAACATTGTTATAAGCACTGGTAGTATGCTTTCTTCTATTTGTTTGGTAAGCAGATTCGTTGGATAATAATTTGCAGAAAGCATAGATAGCAGCACATGTAGTATTTCTCATATATGCCTGAAATGATTGGTTTCACTCTTTGGAGAGATTATTGATTTTTTTTTCTGGTACTTTCAAATACATCTGAAGAAGATTGGGTATATGAATAGTTTCTTCATAGTTGGTAACTATTTTTGCAGAGTGAATCCCAACATGCTGTTCATAGTTCTATTGTGTAACTGTAGCCAGAAAAAGATCTTTAGCCAACTATCTCTGTAATCACAAAGGACATTAGGAAGTAGAATGCAGAGTTGAAAAATGAAGTGGATAGTAAAGGGTAGGGTGTGTTGAGACACCTATTCTATATTAAGCAAATAGTTATAGACATGATATTTAGGGTTATATTGGAAGAGGCAGGGAGTGCCAAAAAGGGAAAAAATGAAAATGTAATATTATTGTTGATTTCTAATTTTCAAAGTACAACTTTAACTCTTTTTGACAGAGACTAAAGATGAGTGTTCAGGGACCCAGACAAAATATTGGTGGTATTTTGGGGTAGTCAGTCATAGTCATGAAAGTGAAAAGTGATACGTAACTACAATATTTAAAATGGTGGGAAATGATAGTAATCAACATATCAACAATGACCTCTGAACTGATTTGCATAGTGGGACCATTCAATGTGCATATCATTGGGAAAAGAACAAACTGGATAAGGATAGCTTTGTCTGTTTTTAACATGAGGAGGTGGACTTGCCTTGAGAACACAACCCCAAAATTCAGACAGTTATATAAAATTTGGAATAGAGATTTTAATACATACATTTGATGACATTGTCTATGGGTAATGATAGAAAACACCATATCCTGAATACAAATCCTTAGGGGGAAAAGCTGAGCCTTGAGAGACTTCAAAGTATCACATAAGCATTCAAGAAGACCAGAAAGAAGGAAGGTGAGGAACTGGTATCCTGCAACAAAGGAAAAAAATAAGTTAATTCTAACATAGTTTGGAAATAATGTCCATATATTTAAACCACACAGAGTAGTGAGCACTATGTGACAATATGACATTGAGTGCTAGAGAAATGATCTTCATTTCTTTTATTAAATGTAAGTCTGTGATAACGTAGCCTTAATAACAATAGAAGCATTTCACCTATGACAATCAGGTTTTAACATAGGAAAGGTGATGTGAACTTAATCAAATCAAACAATTCATTGTCTTTGGTCAGTACAGTCAGATATATGTTATTTGAAATGATTTCTCAGTGTTTGTAAGACAGCATTGTTTGGTTAGTGGGAAGAAGACTGTAGCTTAAGAAAACATTACACTATGTTGACCTTTTCTGTATTCTATTTTTGATTGGTTGAATTGGAATATCTTATCATGTCCATCCAAGTAAGGGCAAGACTGTAAACACTGCAAAGTTGACTAGCCACCCAATCAAATTATAGAGTGCTGTAAAGGTCAAAGCAATACAAAATGCTAGTACAATTTACATAACATATGTGCAGCATTACAAGTTCAATATTTTTCCTTGGACAAGGATTGAACAAGATCATAAAAAGTCAAAACATGATTGCATTCTCCTGACAGTAATGCCACATGTGGAAAAAAAAAACTCTTTGAAGGAAATGTTACTGAGTTTTCAGAGTACCTAATGAAGTTTTAAGAAGAAAGCATGTTAATTTCTTTTTCATTATTAGTTGGTAGATTAGAAACAAAAGGTGGTATGTAAAGAGTTAACAAAAAATTTTCAAGACCAATACAAATGGCCTACATATTAGGAGACCTAGAGTCTGCTTGCTGCTTTTCTGCTAATTGTAAGGTAGGGAAAGGTTATTTGATGTCTCCACAGTCATTTTCCTATTCTTTCAATGGAATATATGTCCTCAATATTAAATATCAGCAATAATAGGTAGCCATTAAAATAATAGGTGAAGATTAAGGATACAGAAGTGAATAAAGTATTCTACAATTAAAGTACAGATGATATTGTGAGGAAAATTAAAATTAAAAGTTACTTTGATTACTTTAATAATGATGTAGGAACAAAACACATACCCAGCCTAAAGTCCTTCATATTTATGCCCCCGATAATGTGAGAGATCTGTATTTATAAAAATACAGTATTCAAAAGATCCGTACAATGTCCATAATGATTTGTTTTTAATATACATTTTTTGTGATTTTATTTCTTAAAGTACAAATCATAACCTAATCACCTTAAACTGTACTTTTTCCAATAGAAATGAAATTATGATCATCTCTAAAATTTTCTGATTTTTTCGCTCAATAGTTATAATGTTATAAGGTTGGTTCTTTGTTGAAGAAACTGAACAGCAAAAATAGTTATAATCAGCATCTCCTTTTTAAATAAGAAATTCACATCCCTGCATGTAAGATGAGTATTTAACCTATGTAATTTTTATATATAATGTAACAAAAAAATTTTAAGATAATTTTAACAAGCAAGTATCCTACTTGATATTCCATGATACTTACAGGATTAACATTTCAATAATGTTTAGGTCAACAGACACAGTAATAGGTTTTGTTATGAAATTTTCATACATATGGTACATTGTGCTTTGTTCCAGTTTGCACCACACTCTCTCCACCCTCCTTTAACTTCTTTATACTTGCTTGCTCATTCATTTTCTTCCTCCAGATAGTTCTGCCTCCTGCTTCCAAGTCACTTGTATGAATTGCTCTTGATTTTCCCTCTCTTCCACACCTTAATATCTTTCTTCCCCTTTCATAGTCTCTTTCTAGAATCATGGCCAACAGATACACATGTGTACACCACACACACACACACACACACACACACACACACACACACACACACTTATGAAATTAAATCCAGATTCCATGAGGGAAAGTATGCAGTATGTGTTGTTTTTGAACAGTCTTATTTTGATTAACTTAATCATTTGTGATTCCATCTACTTTTCCTAAAAATGCTATTTTATTTTATCTTTCTGTCTTAATAACATCCCACTGTGCATGTATGTCTTCTTTTCTTTTCTTTTTAATTTTATTTTTTTTTTATTTTACAATACTATTCAGTTCTACATAATAGCCACAGATTCCCTTGTTCTCTCCCTTCCTGCCCCCCTTCACTTCCCCCCAGCCCACCCCCATTCCCACCTCCTCCAGATCAAGGTCTCCCCTGAGGACTGGGATTGACCTGATAGACTCAGTCCAGGCAGGTCCAGTCCCCTCCTCCCAGACTGAGCCAAGCGTCCCTGCATAAGTCCCAGGTTTCAAACAGCTAACTCATGCAATGAGCCCAGGACCTGGTACCACTGCCTAGATGCCTCCCAAACAGATCAAGCCAATCAACTGTCTCACCTATTCAGAGGGCCTGATTCAGTTAGGGGCCCCTCAGCCTTTGGTTCATAATTCATGTGTTTCCATTCATTTGGTTATTTGTCCCTGTGCTTTATCCAACCTTGGTTTCAACAATTCTTGGTCATATAAACCCTCCTCTTTCTCACTAATTAGACTCCCAGCTCTCCACCAGGGGCCTAGCCCTGGATGTCTGAATCCAGATTCCTCAGTCCTTGGATGGGGTTTCTGGCACAACTATTAGGGTGTTTGGCCATCCCATCACCAAGATCCAGCTATACCACTCTTGGGCATATATCCAAGAAATGCTCAATCATACCACAAGAGCACTTGCTCAGCTATGTTCATATCAGCATTGTTTGTAATAGCCAAAACCTGGAAACAACCTAGATGCCCTTCAATTGAAGAATGGATAAATAAATTGTGGCACATATACACAATGGAATACTACTCAGCAGAGAAAAACAATGACATCAGGAGGTTTGCAGGCAAATGGATGGATCTAGAAAAATCATCCTGAGTGAGGTAACCCAGACTCAGAAAGACAAATATGGTATGTACTTACTCATAGGAGGATGCTAGATGTGGAACAAGGATGACTGGACTGCTACTCACATCACCAGTGAGGCAACCTGGAAAACAGGACCCCAAGAAAGACACAGAGAAATGGATGAGATCTACATGAACAGCCTGGACATGAGTGGGAGCAATGAAGGGCAAGGGTCGAGGGAAAGAGAGCGGGAGATCCTAGCTGGATCAAGAAAAGAGAGGGAGAATAAGGAATAGGAGACCATGGTAAATGAAGACCACATGAGAAAAGGAAGAAACAAAGAGCTAAAGAGGCCCACAGAAATCCACAAAGATACCCCCACATATTTTCTTTATCTATCTGGTTATGGACAGCTAGGAGGCTCAGTCTTCTACTTGTTGTGAATACTGCAGCTGTGAACATGAATGCTTATTGTGTTATTTTTTTTGAAGCTTTACATTTTGTTGCTTCATATTCAGTAGTATAATTTTGTAATTTACATTAAAATTTACTATGATGAGCTCCTATTACTTGCCCACCATTATAGAGAAAAGTCATTGTTAATTTGTAATTTCCCATCGTTAACATTTTCTAGGATAAATATGAGTTGTGACTTTTTCCCCTATCATACTGGCAATAACATGAAGATAAATTTTCTTTTAAAGATTTAAAAGGCTAAGACTAAGAGTACCCCAGGGTACATTTTTAAAAATCATAATTCTTTCAGAGCAGCCAGAGAAATATCAAGGCCTGAAATGTGAAAAGGATAAGTTTCAGTATAGTAAGTTATGTTATTGATAAATTAATGTTCAGGACAATAACACATTTTCTTTGAACAATTCCTTTGAAGACTCATAGTTTTTCAAACAAAGAGGGAAATATCAAACAATAAATGTCAGAGTACAAGTCTTAACACTAAAATATATAAAAGCAACATGTAAACATAAAAAAAAAATTTCCAATCAATAGAAAATGAAATGGCTAATGAAGTCACTAGAGAGCGAGCTCTGAAAAGAAATGCTTATCACCAATAATTCATTTTTTAAAGTGTGCAACATTCTCATGGAGATGGAAATTAAAACTACTTTGCGATTTCATCTTACCCACATCAGAATGTCTAGCGTAAAGAAAACAAACTACAGCACACGATGGCAAAAATGTGTGGAAAGGGCCACCCTCATTCATCATTGGTGAGAATGCAGTGGTTACAGCCACCATGCAGAGAATTGCATTGTTGTCTCAGAAAACTGAAACTAGACCTACCATGTGACCCAGCTATGTGCTGTTGAGAATGTGAATAGAAGACTCTAAGTTCTACCACAGAGACACTTGCACATTCCTGTAACCAAGAAATGAAAACAGTTCTGACACCCATTAATTGATGAATGGATAAAGAAATGTACATATATGCAATAATAATTTATTTAGTTGTAAATAATAAGTAAATAATCATATTTTCAAGAAAGCACCTGGAAATGGAAATCATTATATTACATGAAATAAGCCAGAGTCAGAAAGATAAACATTACACATTATTTTTCACCTAAATCTAGGTTTAGAGAGAGAGAGAAGAGAAAGGGAGAAAGAGAGAGAGACAGAGACAAACAATGAGATAGAGAGACAGCAAATAGATCGTAAGAAAGTGCTAAACAGGACAAAGAGAAATGTAGTGGAAACATGAAGTGGAGGAAGTAGGGACTACTAGAAGAGAGGAAGCAGACAGGCAAGAAGGATTCAGATAGAAGGGTAATGGCAGTAGCGTATGGCATGAATCAAAGCAAAGTATGTGCAAAATGCCATAATGAAACAAACGCCTACAATGCTCAATAAGAAATTAATAATTGAATGTCATAATACAGTTCTCAATCAAAATGATAAAGGAGGTATTTAAAATAGAAGATCTATTTCCTGTTGTTGAAAATCACCAGTGTTTCACAATGGATATATGTGCTTAATATATATGAAACAGCCAATTTGCAATATGATACTCAGAATCTTTGTTTTAATCTTTTTATGTTTAGATTCATTTATTTTATATTATGTGTATGGGTGATATTCCTGAATGTAGGTGGATGCATCTTGTATGTGCATGGTGCACACAGCAGTCAAAGAGGTCGTTGAATCCCTGGAATTGGGTTACAGATGGCTGTGAGATATCATGTGTGTGTTGGAAATTAGATCAGGTTCCTCTGCAAAAGCAACAAGTGCTCTTAGCCACTGAACCATCTCTCCAGTTCCCAGAAGTAGAGATTGTCCATGGAATAGCAAATACACTTCACTAGAGGATATCTTGGTAACTCTGTCTTCAACAATGTTTTTCAAAAGTTGAATGAAATTTAGAATTTCTAAAATTTATTGAAAACAAATGAAATTTACTTGTGCTGAGATGTGTACATGGAATTGTATTAAGAAGGACAGAAAATAATCTCTGAGAAAAACTTACTAAAGAATTATTTGGAAGTTTTTTGTGATGTGAGCAAAAGAAACTTCTTTGACTCACCAAATTAATAGATGATTATAGATTTAGTTCATTGACAGAATTTAGGCAAAGTGTAAGGGAGGCAGGGAATAGGAAACACACTGTATCTTTCCTTCCTTCCTTCCTTCCTTCCTTCCTTCCTTCCTTCCTTCCTTCCTTCCTTCCTTCCTTCCTCCCTCCCTTCCTTCCTTCCTTCCTTCCTTCCTTCCTTCCTCCCTCCCTCCCTCCCTCCCTCCCTCCCTCCCTCCCTCCCTTCCTTCCTTCTTCCCTTCTTTCCTTCTTTTTCCTGATGAGGCAAAACTTGGGGAAACTAAAGCCATAGCTATGGGAATCTAGGTGACATTTCCCTAGAGTCCAAACTGCTCTCCATCTTGGCAACAAATTACCTAAAAATCTTGTGTACACAGGGGTAGATGTCATCAGCAGGGTAGAATATTTCTAAATTTCTTGCATATCTTTTACTTTTCCTCCTTTACATGTAACCTAGCTTTAGCTCCTAGGGTGAATTCCAATCGTTCACAGGTTCCAGCTTCACTGTGCTCTACTTCTCTGTTTGTCTCTGTCTCTGTCTCTCTTTTTCTGTGTGTGTCTTTCTTTCATATCTATGTTTCTGTCTTCATTTTGAATATTATAATATTTATTACTATTAAAATGTGGTCAGTCTCAGAAATCATTAAAACATAATTGTGTTATTCAGCAGAAGTAGTGATGTCTGATGTTCTGGGAAAAAAAAACGACCTGGAAATTCCAACTAAAAAACATATAACACATCACACATTTATTTCTTTTTATGACAGATTTCAAATTAATGAAGTCCACACAGGTATGTTAGGCCACTGTCTGGGCTGGGAAGGGTTCATAAAAACTTCCATACCTGGAAAGCAAGTAAGTATCTATAAAAGAGAACAATTGCTTTAAGGGAAATCACCTAACTACAGTGATAGTATCAACCAAGAAGAAAAGATATATTTTGGACTAGTTTTCTCAAGTTATCTTAGAGTAGTACCCAAGATTTGGTAGCTTGAAACAGCGCCTATTACTCATATTTCTACTCTGTAGCTTGAGAGCATAGAATACATGACACTAATCTATTATCCAGCATCACTAGCACAGCAGGCTTTCCCAGAATCTGTTTCCTACTCTTACAAGCTTCTGGAGCCTACTGCCTTCCTCCCACCCTAGTACACTCCCTTAATTTTGAAGCAAGAAACTAGTTTTTATCTTATTCTCTCTGAACACAGCTAAGAAAGTTGTCAGCTGTCAAGATCTATATATCTAGAGTGAGCCCACCTTAGTAATTCCAAATTGTTCCTATTTCATGGTGCATCACTTTCGCGATTAAACATGCTAAATCTCTTTATCCCCCAGGTAGTATATTTTCTTGATGTAGGAGGCTGGACTGTGAACTTCCTTAGGGAATTGTTCCATTGCCTACCACAGTACTGAGGTAGGGCATTGAGTATGTTGCTGTGTGCTTTGAATGTTCCCCCAAATATTCATTATCTTTCAGCTTTTCTTTATGACCAAACTTTTGAAATTACTTCTTTTTACCATCTTTGATTTGTGTTTTCCCATTTATATAAAAGTAAAAAAAAAATATCACCTTACTCCTTGATGACATGAGGCTTTCTCAAGTTACTGAAGACTTCTTGCTGTCAAATCAAAGAAACATCTCCCAGTTTTAGACAGCATCATTGGCTACTAATAACTAACCTTAGTTCTTTGATTTTTCCAGTGCATTTCCTTTGTCTATCTCTATAACTAATGCTGCTTTTTCTCCTTATCTGCACATATGTTCATGCTGTTAATATACTCATAGGAATCCATATATGACATCACATATATTACTAATGTATTGTAGAAATGTTACAACCTTTTATTTCATAATTAAAATGCAATAATTATTCAGGTCAGCTTAAATGTTAATATCAATCTATTGTGGTCTTCCTACAGTGCTATCATCTGTGAAATCCAGAAATATCCAGAGACTGGTCTTTATTGAAAGTTATGTAATCTAAGCTATTCTGTACACAAATAACTTCACTTAGTATTATTGATAATCCATTAAAATGAGTACTTTTATTATCTGTGTTTCATTGCTGAGAAAGTTGAGGTCCAGAGGTATAAGGCAGTTTTCTTATCATCTCCTCTCCAATGCTATAATTCTAAACACTAAAGGCCCAAAGCATACTTCCTATGGAAAATTTAATTTGCTGAAGAATAGTTTGGTAAGAAGAAATAATAATGATCTAAAGAGAGGAGTGATAACTGTCATATCATATTAAGAATCCGGTTTTTTTTTGTTTATTTCCATACCCAGCTTTTTAATTCAGTTATTTGTTTTGTAGATGATTAGTTTTTGAGATCCTTGTACATTCTGTATACTATCCCCTTGTTGGATATGCACCTGTTAAAGTCTGAAATGAGTCACTCTTTTGAGTTGCTGTCTCTTACCATTATTCTTTGTAACCCAACAGAAATAGACAATGAAGATCCCTATTTCTGAAGATAGCATATACCTGAGTAAAGAATATGGTCAGTATTAAGGTGGCACTGACCTGGACACTTCATTGTTGTTTGTTGGAATTCATAGTGCTATGCCCACTGACAGAATAGAAAAGTAGCCATCAGCCTCATCAAGATATGAAACCGATGAACTACAATATTCATTGGCCTGTCAAGACATGTCTACCATTGCAATAGTGGCACTAACTAACCACATTCTGATTGGATTTAAGAGCTACTTCAGATGATAGAATCCCTAAATTAAACTGTTATTAGGACTGTGAACTTGTAGCTAGACAAGCCTTAATGGAGAACTTACTACTATTAATATACTAAATTGTTGCAGTGTTAAACCATTTGTTAATGATTTATTGTTATAGCCATAATTAGTGCATCTTTCAGTTCTCATCATAGAATTTTCTATTTGTGGTAAATGTTTGTAGCTGGGAGTTTTCCTGTGTCCTGCCTGGCCCGGGGTCAGGACAAACCTCTCACTCACAGTCCTGTAGCCTTTTATAAAATAATCACACAGAGGAGAGGCTTAATATTATTGATAACTTCTTGGCCATTAGCTCAGGCTTATTACTGACTAGCTCTTACACTGAAATTAACCCATAATTCTTATCTATGTTTAGCCATGTGGCTTGGTACCTTTTTTTCAGATCTGCCTTCACATTTTGCTTCCTCTATGTCTGGCTGGTGACTCCTGACTCTGCTCTTCCTCTTCCCAGCATTTCTTTAGTCTAATCACCCCACCTATACTTCCTACCTGGCTACTGGCCAATCAACATTTTATTAAACCAGTGTACAAAAGCATTATCCCACAGCAAATGTTAATCAACATAGAAACCTACCACTGATTAAAGTGCAGGGAATATGAGCCTCCAGAATTCTCAGCAGTAAATGAGGATCTATCTCACACATATCTGCTCTTGAGTCTCAGGGATTACTGAGGAAAGGGGGGCAGAAGGCTTGTAAGAGCCAAAGGTAGTGCATGATGAAAGCAAAGCAGTGTTACACAGACACAATCATATTTGGCAGTTTATATGTATGTGGTTGATATACTGTGCACCCCAATAGACTTAATTGAGGGGCCAGAGAACAGAAAAGCTACTTTATTAAACATAGGTTTAGGCAGTGGTAACAGATGCCTTTAATCCTAGCCTTCCAGAGGCAGAGATCCATCTGGATCTCTGTGAGTTCAAAGCCACACTGGAAACAGCCAGGCATGGTGACACACACCTATAATCATAGGAAGCGACGGCAGGAAGCAGAAAGGTATATAAGGTATGAGGACCAGGAACTAGGGTCTTTTTAAGCTTTTAGTTTTTAGTAGCAGTTCATCTGAGATCCATTCAGATGAGGATTCAGAGTCTTTCAGTCTGAGGAAACAAGATGAGCTGAGAAATTGGCAAGATGAGATTGGATGTGGCTTGTTCTGTTTCTCTGATCTTTCAGCGTTCACCCCAATATCTGGCTCTGGGTTTGTTTATTTTTTTAATAAGATCATGCTACATATGTACTCAAAGCATTTGGGACAGCATGCACAAGACTTGGGCAAGCTCAAACCAGACAAAATCTGAGAAGGAGATTTTTGAGGATGGAAGGTGAGCATGAGAGTTGATAGCTTCAGTGGAGTTTGTTTCCTTGAAGAGTGTCCCTTCCCTGTTGGTAGGTCATTCATGTCCCAGTGGCTTACCACACACCCAGCAGTACACATAAATCACAAATGGGCTTAAAATAAAACACAAAATTGGTTTGGAAGGAAAAGAGTGTAGATGGAGGAGTTGAGGGAAGGAGCAACAAAATCAAATTATAACATGAATTTTCCAAAGAATAATAATTAAAAATAAAACAGTTTTCTTGGGTTTATTACATTTTTCACTTCATGTGGAAGGGGACAGAGCAAACATAAAGCTTTGAAAAAATCCTTGCATAAATACCTTGTCTTTAAAAGTATAGTAAATCATGAGGTTAACATAGTTACTGCTTATGATTCATGTGCTCACTTGAGTCAATCACTCAACAATGTAGAATGAGTATGTACTGAATGAAACATGTTCCAAATTTAATCCACACTGATGTATGGCTTGGATGGCAAAAGTCCTGAGCCTGAGATATTAGTCGTAAAAGAACTCAGCTCCACCCAACACTTAGCATGGAGCATGGCAGCATGACAACAGAAACAGAAAGAGGAGTCCTGGAGACTTTAGGTGATTTTGCAGAGAATAAGAATCTTCCCACTGAAGTTACTAGACAGAAGAGGAAACATCTGCCTGTCCCCATTCCCAACTCCTTCTTCTCATGTTCAGTCACTATTCTCATTCACTTTTCTGTTACTGTTTTCGCCTCTACCCATTTTGTTTTTCTCTTTTTTTGTACTGTATTTCTTCCTTTTAAGAGAAGTTTCAGTTTCAGCTAGACTTCAGAATTAATCTCACTTTTTCCTTAACCTATCGTCACAGCAATGTTTATCAAGCAGAAGCACATTTCCACAGAGAAAACTCCAGGATAATGAGGGGATCAGGTGGCCCTGAAAGCCGTACTGACAGGGCTCATGAGCCAACTGTATAATCTAACTTAAATTTAATTTTTAAAATGTATGCTCCTTCCTCATTTAAAAATCAGCTCAAAATTCTGCCAAGAAGGGTTAATATTATTTTGTGGCATGATACAGATTTTCATGCTTCTTATATATCTTGTAAAGAGAGCTATAGAACAAAAGCCAAGTAGAAAATAATTTGAAGACCATATTGAACTGCTAAAATGAAAGTCTAAAGTTTTAGACTTTCAATTGAAGCATTTGAAGTTGTTGCTAGAGATTCTACTTGCTAATTGACCTTTGGCAGTATAAATAAAGAAGTCATCCCTTTAAAGCTGTAACTCCCTATCTTTACCATATGTTATTATTTGCATTTTTTTAATCCTTCAAATCATCTTCATTAAAAACAACTTATTTAATCTTTCTCATCACATATTTAAAAGAAGCTTCTGAAAGCAAAGGAATTGTGACAACCCCTCCTATATCTCACTGGCATGTAGCCCAATGCTTGGGCTATGTGGAGACATACAGGTTATAGTCACCCTTCAGCATCCCACTTGAAAATATATGGCAGGAAAGTGAGTGTGATCAATGTTTGACACCCTCTTTCATGTCCATGGGGGGATAAAGTGTGTGGAAGAAACTTGTTGAGACTTAGCCAGGTGACAGCATCCTTTCTGCAGAAACAAAACCTAAAATGTCAATGATATGTATCACTCATGGTTGATGAAGCTTAGTGTGTCAGGTGTCCCCTCTGCTCTCCCCAGTGCCACAGGAATTGTCATAAAGAAAAAGAATATGGACCCTTTTCTATAATCCCTAGAGCAAACTTTGACTTTGTAATTTTATTTCTTCATTTCTATGTATATGATAAGAATTATTCTCATGTGCAGGATACTATACTAATGTGGGAGTTTACTATACCATTTTGTACCTTCAGAAATTGTAATACTGAGTTATCTTAACCTGAGAATAATACTTTTATCGACAGGTATAAATTACCTGGAGATATTTTAGTGAAGAATGGTCATGTGTATGATGGTGGTGTGACAGTAATGGATTTGAGAAATTCTTATCACCTAACGCCACTATAGTCATCACAGCATAATAGAACAAAGAATTGGTGGTGGGTATGATGATAATGCAGCTGAGAAATTCCCATCACCACATTGATCACATGTCCACAATTATACTGCTACACTATAATGTATTCATAACAATAATATGGCCATATATATTTTCTATCATGATTACTCATCATTAGATATGCCTATATTTGACTACATTCAGTTCCATTCTAGAAACCCATTTCCAGAAACCAAGCAAATTATGGGGACCCCACAGGCCCTTTCATTTATTTCTTTTCATTGTATTCTATTCCTTGTTTTATTTATTTATGCTTTTAAGACAAGATATTATACAACCCATGCTTCCAACTCACTGTATAGCTAAGACTAACATTAAGCTTTTAAACTGATCATTCCATTCCAGCCTTCTATGTACTAGGATTACAGACAAATGTCTACAGCCCAGTATTTTGTTAGTTTCTTAAACTCCAAATGCCTCTAGTTACCATATAGTACATGCCCCACCACAAGAATATTATGGTTTCAGATTTTTTTGTTAATTTTTGCTACTTCTTCAATCCTTAATTATGTAAAATTTCTTTTCTTAAAAAATATTTGTTTATCTTCTCACAGGTCAAGTGTTCTATGATATATGCCCATGTTAATATAAAAATTTCCACTATAAATATAAATTCCTTACATGACATGGCTGTGATAATTTGATTAGTGGTTATCTCTGCCCCTATTCTGAAGCTCCACATGGGCACAGATAGTGCTGAAATATTTGTTTAATGAATATAAAAATATGAAACCTTAGTGGGTGGTGGTGGCACACACCTTTAATCCCAGCACTCAGGTGGCAGAGACAGGCAGATTTCTGTGAGTTTGAGGCCAGCATGGTCTACAAAGCAAGTTCCAGGACAGACTCCAAAGCTACACAGAGAAACCCTGTCTCAAAAAAACCAAACCAATATATATTCCCTAGGCTATAGCTGATAACTGCCCATTTTTAATGTTACCATACAAATATAGATAATATAACAGAAATCATTTAAAGAAAAACAAACACAAATTAAGGAAAATCATTATCTTCCAATAATTGATTTCTGACATTCTGCAAATGTTTTGGATGGCCTAGATTGTGTTTTCAATTCTAATGTGGCTGCTTGGTCTTAAACAAATAGAGCAATGGATAGGATAAATATGTCATATTCAGTTCATCTTTAATTTTTTTTCTGTTATCCAATCTTTACCTCAGCTTCAAGCTAACAGGAAAACATAAGAAATTGTAAAATTCAATTAGACACAAGTTAATTCTAATGTTCCCTTAGTTCTAGGTTAATCAATCAATCTATTCAGTTACACACTTAAAAATCAAACATTTATTCAGCACTTGAACATACGGAATAAATCTCACTTTATATATCAGATTCATCACAGTTTTTATTCCTGAGAAATTTTGACTTCATATACAAATTAACATAGTTACATAAATAACAATGTTGGGCCAATGGGATGGGAAACGTCAAGATAGATGCCTACACCAATCTTCAGAGAATTTTAGCAGTGTGGTTAGAAGGTAATGGGATAGGAAGATGGCTAGACAGCATTCTTCTTGTACATTACAGAACCAGAGATATTTTGTTTGGTGAAAAACAAATCTAATAGAGAAAATGGCATGGTCTCAATATCCAGTGAGCATTGAACTCATGTGTCAAAGCCCTTGTAGTATATGGTAAAACTGCTTAAACTATTGAAAATGTTTCCTAAATATTGATAAGTAGTGTCATCATATATGTTTCATAATATAAAATCAAATCATAACAAATTAGTATTTTTTTAAGATACACTATTTTAAAACTCTGGTGCCACATTTTTCATTAATAAATAGTAAAGATATCAGCTCACAGGATCTATAATCCTTTGCTACAAGTGAGACAATGAAAGGGAATCTTTGCTGTGAGCCTATGGGCTACTCAACTATACTACAATGCCACCAGCAATTGAAGTAAGTACAGTGTGCTCCTGCAAGCAACATGATAGCTTTCAGGTCACATCTAAAGACTCCTAAGCTTCTATTATCAAAGCTTGTGTATATTAATAAATATGATTATTTAAATAGCATTTCTATAAATGACATGTAGGTACATTTATTCAAATAGAGTTCCTAGGCAAATAATGAGGAGCACTGCTGCTTAGAAGCCGAAGGAGGGAAGATTGCTTAAGCCCAGGAGATCCAGGCCCACCTGGGCAATTGAGGAAGACACTGTCTCTTCAGAGTGGCAACAAGGATTTCATGATGAAATAAATTAGAATTTAAAAATTTATTATTCTTTTAAATAAAATCTTTAATGAGATAATTAGTGTTCATAGGAAACAGTAAGGACTGAGTTTGTGAGTACCCTGGGCTGTATACTGCTTTCTTTTCTAGCCTGAGCTCCCTGGGTTAAACACTATCTAAAAGGGGTGGGTGGAAAGAAAAATAAAATACTTCAACCTAAAGTTTAATCACCCCAATTGTGGGACTAACTTTAATACTGAAATAATAGCATGTGGCCATAAGTGAAATTGATTAGCAACTTTTTTTTTTCACCTGTGATCAAAGGATTTGAACATGTTGATTGGGATGGTGGCTCAGAACAGTCCACTTTCACATTGTAAGAATCATAAGGCACTGAAGCAAGAGTATATACTATACTTTATTGTATCCCTGGACATTAGAGAAATGAATACCTTAAAATCATCTAGAATGGATAGTGTTTTTCAGTTCTCTTGGCTAGTAGAGGAAAATTTTTTTCAATTGCCTGCTCTGTGCATTCTGGTCGTATCCCTAACCAGGGCAGCCCTCAATTGAGATATTCCACTAAAGGTCCAACTCAACTCCCTCTTGCTTTTATGCGATTGTGTTTGGTCTGTCACAGACACTCAGAACAACTGCTGAGCATCCTTCTCATAAATGTTTCATATACTTGATGACAGTATTTATCCCTTAGTTTCCGCATATTTGGATTTTATTCAATATCCTTTTGGTTGATGTGGAGGAAAGAGAGACGGCACTTATGCTTCATACTGCACATTGCTGCCAGCACTATGTGAAACACAAATTGATAATGTCAGATCCTGCTTGCAATTTTCTAGTGATTTCCCACTGTCTTCAAACTAAGCCCAGCTACCATAACACAGGCCAAAAGATCTCTCATCCCAGACACACCAAAAAAAGAAAAAAAAATTGTAACAAGGCTTGCTGTTTTGAAATTCGGTTCTTTTGTGTTATGTTATTTTCTCTGCCCAGAATGCACATTTATGTCTTCTTCAGGTTAATGACTACTCATGCTGTGCTAGTTTTAAACAACAGTTAAATTAAAGGTTCCCTGTGCCCACATGACATAATTACTCACTTCTTCAGTATTCCATGTTATTCTATCTTCTTTGGCTCATCTTACAACCTTGTAATGTAATTACAAATTCACCCATACTTCCCACTGGATGTTACTTCACTGAAGACAGAGTATGCCTACATCCTAAAATCTAGCAAATGATCATTGATAAGAGTAAGGGATGCAGCCAGGTGGTGGTGGCGCACGCCTTTAATTCCAGCACTCGGGAGGCAGAGCCAGGCGGATCTTTGTGAGTTCGAGGCCAGCCTGGGTTACCAAGTGAGTTCCAGGAAAGGCGCAAAGCTACACAGAGAAACCCTGTCTCGAAAAACAAACAAACAAACAAAAAGGGTAAGGGATGCTACCATGACACCAGGATTAAAGGGGTAGCCACTCCCCAGCAGATACAGGAGTGCAGTCATAATGATGAGCTTACTCCAACAACTTTAGGTCTCACTTCCATCTTCATCTTACTTGCTTACTGCCTTAAATGTCTTCATAATCTCCAAGTGATACTTTCAGATTTGCTAATAGGAAAAGAGAAATGAAGAAAGGTTTGGTACTCACAACAAATGTCTGCAAATGGCTTCTACTTTCATGTGGTATCCGTGATTATATCACGTATCTATATTTTTGTCAAAAAAGATATTGGGACGGTGAAAAGTTTGCAATGGATATATTTTCTCCATTAAGGAAATAAAAGTTGTAATAATAAGATGACAGTCAAGTCATGTGAGTCACCATATATATATTTGGCTTTAGCTCCCTGAAGTATATTTACTGTATGCTAGGCACTCAATAACTATTAACTATATGTATAGCCAACTGACACAGCTTGCTCTTCAAAACAATGTATTTTCTGCCAAATATTTTGGATGTGTGGTATTCCACCAGAACTTGATTGAGTTAACTAAGGGTTATGTTCTTAATGAAAACTGTCTCTTA
The DNA here is from genome assembly GCF_049852395.1 of Peromyscus maniculatus bairdii. Lineage (NCBI taxonomy): Eukaryota > Metazoa > Chordata > Mammalia > Rodentia > Cricetidae > Peromyscus > Peromyscus maniculatus. Next base: position 24,922,749 of record NC_134855.1, on the reverse strand, counting down.
AACACTATTGTGGTAGCTAACAACTGCTAAAGACAATGAAAACCTCCAAACAGCAAAGAACACAAAATTGGGTGGGAGGGGAGTGGGTGGGTGTGGATCTGGAAGATTTCCAGTATAGGGGGGGATATGACCAAACTGAAAACTTTCAAAGAAGGAAAAATATTTTAATGTTTTTTTTGAGTTAGCAAGATTTAATAGTTTTAAGTAAAAGTCACTTGCTTTCCCACTCATTTTTACAGAATTATTAGAAAATAAAAGATATTTTTCTATAATAGGATTTTCTCTTAACCTTGTACACAGTAAAATCTATAAACAAATGGGTACAACTATAACATCAACTTAAAACTTTGAAATTGAACAAGTCTATTGTTATTACTTAATGAATTAATACAGACATAATATTCCCTTAAACTCATTCAAGAATTTTGCATACCATTAGTTTATAAAATTCTAAGCCATACTTTTGAATACAGATTTATTATATAATCTATCACTTTTATTTAGTAAATGAAAAAACTAGTATAGGTACATTGTATGCATGCTGTTTAAGCTAAATACTTGCTTAGACAATGGAGTGGACACTGTAATGGATTTCCGTCTATTCTCCAATTTCATTTTCCTCTAAAAATTTCCCCATTATGACATTTATTAAATTGAAATGTTATTCTAGCAAATATTTATTTTATTTATCCCATATGGCAGAGACTCATCCGCATGCTTAGAATCTATTAGAAAATTGCTGTAAACTACCTCCAGATTGTAGATTAATTCTAACTAGTACTCATGTAAACCAAGTCCTACGGAGGTAACCTAGACTGTCCATATTACTAAACTCAATGGTCCATTGTTTGTTATTATTTTGATGCATATCAATTACAATAACTACCTTCCTCTTATAATACCATCTGCACTTGCCTTCTGGTACATAATACCCCACTGAGGTGACTCTGCTACATTGCTTGTATTGTTTCCTTCCCCTGTGCTCAACCTCTACAAACACATTGAGTTCTCTGAGACTCAGTAGGTCAAACTTTTTGCACTTTGTTCATATTTTTTCTCAATGATTTAATTTTATCCTACTCTTTTCAGTATTCTGTATTTACTGACAATTTTACAATTTGAATTACTGTGGCTCTTCATTTAACACATCCAGCATGAATTTGGTAAAATATATGAAATCTAACATGAATGAATAAGAGGTATGTATTCTTCTACCCCAAATTCATTCTTTCTGTGTGAATGTTTCACCTACATAATGGATATTCGTTAGTTTTTCCATTTTATCAAGTGAAATTTCATGTATTCTTCCTTAATCTTAACTGTTCTTCTAATTTCTTATTCATTCCCCAGTAAACCTATAAGTTGTTAATATTAATGGTAAGTCCAACAATTTCTCATTATTTTTGAGTCTGAAGCATGCACATTATTTACTATCATGTTAGTGAGATTTTTGTAACTGGTATCTCTCTTACTATCATTGCTTATTTCAAGATAGTAGAGTGATCCTGTTGAAAGTGAAGCAGATGATGTCACTTGTCATTTTAACGCAACTTGGTAGATAAAAAAAATTAATACTGCCCAGTAAATTTTTATACTGTCATAGTCCTGTCTTTGTCAGCTATAATGACCCTCAGCCTGGGCTAGGAACAATGGTATATTTCTTGTTGCTCAATCTGTTTAGGAATATCATGGCCATTTTATTTCATTTTACTTATTGTTCCTTTGGAATTATTTTTCTCCTGGAAAGCTCTCTAGTAGTTCCCTAATTTTTTTGCAGTCCTCTTCCCAGCAATAATTTTTCAGTGACACATATAGGGACCAATTACTGTGCCATACTCAACCTAGAACATCATACTCTTATTTTTCTTTGGTCTTTTCACCATGGATTTGATAGAAAATGCAATCAAATATTCCTTATCCTTGTCATTTACTATATCTAGAAATTATAGTGCTGGTAGTAAACAAGTTCTTATGGATCATTGAATTAACCATCATCTGGAATAAGTACATTGAGTAAAGTCTATAACAGAAAATAAATGCACTTATAGTTAATAAGAATAAGTGGACAGGGGGTTGGAGAGATCGCTTAATGGTTACAAGCATTGGATCCTCTTCTGGAGGACCCATTTTTGACTTGCAACACTTATATGATGCTTCCAAAATATCTGTAACTCCAGGTCCAAAGAGATTTGATGCCCTCTTTTAGTCTCTGATGGCACAAGGCATGCATGTTGTGTAGTCATGTAAGCAAAACACCAATACACAAAACAAATAAATACATTTTAAAAAATCAATACGTGAATAATCAAAATATATTGATATCATTATGGAATTTTCCTAACAAAAACAACAGAATAATAATTGCTGTAACTTATGAGTAAGCATTTCAAATGCCCATATCACTGTCTCAAATCAAGTCATTAAGTATTTGATTGAAGTATTTAATTGAACTTTTGGTTGTTTCACTTTGCTTTTATCACTTGATTCGGAATCTAGTTCCTACCAACTTACTAAATTATTTATTAATGAATGACCAAGTAAAGACAATCAAAGAAACATCTCCAAACTAAATTGAGTCCTTCTTCCTTTAAAAGTGTCCATCACAGCTTGGTACTGCTTCAGTTTGTACATACTCATGGATTATAATGTTTTTTCATTAAAATGAGAACATTCTTATTTCATCCTTTTAGGTACTGAGAATATACTCAATCCTCTAGTGAAATAAAAGTAAGTATATGCTCTCCCTCAAAAAGAAGACAGTAATTATTTGCAGTAACAAATTAAACTATTTACTAGTTTGTCTTCATATTCCAGTTTGAATATAGTCACCATATAAAGAGAAGAAGAAAGAAAAGAAAAGACACTCCAAAAGTAAGTAACATATAAACTACTGTTTCACAAGGGTTGCTAAAAAGATGTTTCTGTTGTTGTTTTGTTTATTTTTTAACTTGTGGAGAATGAAATCACACCTAACAAAATATGGTGAGCACCATTCCTATTTCTCATTCTTGTTTCTTACTTATAGTAATGCTGGTTAGTTACTAGCTATAAAAGGCTCTGTTTTAAAGCACTCTGGAATATTAAAGAGATTATGTAGGAGAACCAGTCATGGGGATTCATATTTTCAAAGTCTCTCCTCCTCAGAAACTCCAGCTGCACTACTTTGTGAAAATGCCAACTTCCCACTTTGTTCATTTTCACTGACTTACTTTCTTTGCTTTTCTTTATTTTCCAGTTCCTTTCTGATATCCTTTATGCCATTCATAACTCCTGGGACAGACGCAGCAAGGAGAATGCAACTGCTTACTGCATCACAACAGATCCCTTGAAGAAGACAGAAAACAAAACCATCCAGTCTCTTCCCCTTAAGGCTCAGAAACAAAAACAAAACAAAACAAAAAATAAGAAATAAGGAAGGAAGGACGGAGGGAGGGAGGGAGGAAGGGAGGGAGGGAGGGAGGGAGGGAGGGAAGGAAGGAAGGAAGGAAGGAAGGAAGGAAGGAAGGAAGGAAGGAAGGAAGGAAGGAAGGAAGGAAGGAAGGAAGGAAAAAAGAATGGGGATCAGTATGCTTTTAATGTGGAGTCAAAAAATATGCTCATTTTCAGCTTTGTTTTTACTTCTGTTTAACTGGTATTTGAATACAGGTAGACAAATAAATAGACAGGTAACTTTAACAATGTACTCTAGAGGTAAAGTTCAATTTTTAATCATTCTTTTGCTTTAGCTGTTTTTAACTCCAGATTATATCCTAAATTAATCTATCTACCTACCCATACATTGTCAACCTAAACGTATAAAGGAATTATATTAATTTGAATTAGGTATAGGATACCTAACATGTGGCTAAAATATTAGTTTACACAATATGTGTAGAGCGTTTCATCACCATTATTCCATGACATAGGGCTCCATCAGAGTGATGGAGAATGTTGAGAAGTAGACTAGCTGATGTAATTAAAGTTAAAGAAATCTAGATTAATAGCAAAAGTTTTAGGCCACTGGGAGTCTAAAGGGCATGACCAGCTTGCCTTTATGAAAGTTCCTAACATAACTTTTAAAAGATACAGATTTTCCCAGGCAGAAATCCCCTACCTCTTTACAAGTTCAGAAATCAATGTCATTCTTTTTTTGAAATATTTACAGAATCAAACTATAGAAAGGCCAACGGCTTTTGTACTAAGGAATAGTGAAAAGCTGAGAAATTATAATCATTGACATACTTCTATAATATTTATGTTTGAGGCATATTAAGAAGTAAAATAAATAAATTGAAGTCAAAAATTTTCCCTTGTATGATGTCACTCATCTTCAAATTGACGGGTATTGTCAAGATCCTTAATGGGTAGTTCTTCCCATTTTGAAACATGTAAAAGCAGCTTTCTTTATAACTCAAGGCATGTAGAAAGGTTATTATAATTTGTATACTCTTTCTCATATTGTATCTTCTTCATAGACAATGTAAAAATTTAAAAGATTTTTTTTGTCTTATTGGTCTTTTCCTTGTATATTATGGTTTGATTTTTTGATTTTGTGCAGTGTGTGTGTGTGTGTGTGTGTGTGTGTGTGTGTGTGTGTATGTGTGTACTATATGTTTTGATTTGTTTGTTTCTTAATGGGAGAAAAAGAAAGAGCATGGAAAATAAAAGGATCTGAGAGAAGTTGGGGTATTGGAAAAGCCATTCAAATTATAGTGCATAATTTTTTTTCAGGAAAAAATAGATGTTAAGTTGGTCAACAAAAAATGCACCCATCTAGGAATCCAAAATTCTGGGAAATCAGATTTTTTCATAAGTCACCCAAAGCCTGAAACACTAATCCTTGGTTTTCCAAACAAAGATTCTATATTCTACTTGATAATCTCTCACAACCTACAGTGTGTAATAAACTTCTTTTAGGTCATCAGTATTATCAGGACAAGGCCAGTATTCTACCCACAAATACCTATAAATATGTATGTTTGGTGATTAGATTACTTTCTCCTCTAGTAAAAGTCATAGTGCCTTCAGAACTATGAAATCTAACTAGCAGGGATGAAGCTTCCATGTCAATGTCAAATTCTGGAGGGTAACAAAAGAAAGCAGCAATTTGTGTGTGAGGAAGTGGGGAGGGGGTTATGACATGTCACTGGCCAAAAATTCTAAGAAAAGAATCCTGTTTCAGTCACTGGAATTGACAAGGTATGCTGATTGGTGCTATCGTAACACAATAATCATAGGATAACCAGCCACTTTCTGATAGGATTTAAATCCTAGTCCACAAAATAAAACATAAACCTTTCACCTTATTGGGCCAGGAACATATGGATAGACAGATAATGGGTCTTAAGAGAGAACCTATTACCATTATTCTGCTAAGTGTACACAGTAGTAAACAGATTCGTAATGATTTTTCACAACATTCATACATCAATGTATCTCTCTGCCCACAACAGAGAAGCTTATGTTTGCAGTATGTAATGATTTACATTACACATGTAATGATTTATATATATATATATATATATATATATATATATATATATATATATATATCCCCTCTTTCCATGGAGCAGGGATCACTATACAAGAGGGAACAAAGTTTAAGAGCCAGATTTTGTAGGTGACTACAAGGAGATATTATCTTCTGAGTGCAGCAGGGCAGCTGCACATATGAACTCAAAGCAGTTGGTATTGTAGTCTGTAGTCAGAGGTTCTTTTGTGTTCCGGCTGGCTGGTGGTTGGGATAAATCTCTCCCACATGTGTTCCCCAGGTAAGCACACAGAGGCTTATATTAATTAAAACTGCTTGGTCATTTGCTAGGACTTATTACTGACTAGCTCTTACACTTAAATTAACCCACAATTCTTATCTATGTTTATCCACGTGGCTTGGTACCTTTTTGCGGTTCTGCTTTCACATCTTGCTTCCTCTGTGTCTGGCTGGTGACTCCTGACTCAGCCTTCCTCTTCCTAGCATTCCTTTAATCTGCTCACCCTGCCTAAACTTCCTGCCTGGCTACTGGCCAGTCAGTGTTTCATTAAACCAGTGTACAAAAGCATTACCCCACAGCATTTCCTTTCTTCTGTCTAAACAAAAAGGAAGGTTTTAACTTTAACATAGTAAAATTACATATAATAGAACAGTTGTCAAGCAAGAATTACAGTTACAATATCTACTCTTTTTATATTTGGCAAATTCAAAGAAAATAGTCTGTTTATCCTATATTTGTGAGTTTAAAGTTTCATATCTAATTTATCTTTTATAGTAACCAAAGAAAATTATAACTATCTAGTCTTCAACTACATCAAAGACCCCAGAAGGATTGACTATTATCTAAGTAAATAGGAAGAGCATTGTAAACAACTTCAAAAAAATCTAGAATGACAGAAACAGCTGGCGACCTGGATAGTTACCCAAAGTTCCTCTGCAACATTGAGGCATCCATTCTTTAGTCTAAAAGTTTAGAGTCTCTCAGTCACCTCTCTCTGTGTCCTGTAGAATGTCTGGCAGTTTCTTCTGTGAAGCAGGAACCTGAAGGACTATCTCACCTTGCAAAAGTCTGTGGTCACCTTCCTATGGGTCCTGCATGTCCAGTTTATACAACATATTGCCAATCAATGGACCGAAGGGCACTTTTTTGCCCAGTGGCTAACTTTTGCCACAAAGAAAGCAAACTCCATAATGAATTTCTTCAATGCCAATTTCTTCTCTGAAGCAGATTGGTGCTGCCAGAAGCAGATATGTCTCAATGTCCAGAAAAGTCTAAGTTTTTAAAATATTTTAAATGTCATATTCTTTAGGTCTTTGAAGTATTTGAAGATCACCTATCTAGTTGAAATATATTTATATATACATAGAAAACTTAACTAATATGTCTATAAGTTTGATTATCAATTAATCAAATGACTAATTATTAATTATTAATCTGTATTTCTTAATTGTCCTTTACAATTTAAATGAGCTGCACAAATGTAATACCTTAAACAAGAGTAGAAATATACATATAGTATAACAAAATTAACTTTAAATTTGTATCGATAAACTAAAATCTATATCAATGTAAACCATTTTAAACAAGTTGCTCTTTAAAAGTAGTTTCAACACAATCCACCCTTTTATCTTATCATATCTATATCCTATATTTCTATATCGCATTCTCCTTTCTTTTAGAAAGATATTGACTATGACCAAAAACAATTTGTAACCAAGATCCTAAACAAAGACAAACATCCATAAGCCATTTTTTTGGGGGGGGAATGTGGGCATAGTTTTCTAGTCTACTTCCTGTTGATGAAGGCTGCTGGTAATCTTATGGGGACACAAATAAAATTTTAGAATTATGGTTAAGTCCTGACTGGAGTAGGCTATGAGGCTGTATTCTCTGAGCCAGTTGCCTTGAAGTTGATTAGGATGTTGGTTGATCTTAGGAATGATGTCATTGGAGACCTTTCAAGTGGTCTTGGCTGGTCAAACCATATTAGCCTGGAAGCAATCCACAGGTTCTCATAATTTGTGAAGACAAAAGCAGAACCTCTTTTCTAAAGCATCATATCCTTAGACATATATTTTGAAATCAAGATATCTTTAAAATATACATATTGATTTAACTCATCAGCTTTTACAATTGAATGTCTCTCTGTAGTTAAAAATCCCAAAGACAGTATACTCCAGACTCTCTGTGTAATTTCCATCATTATTTGTCTTTTTATATTACTTTCACTTTCTCTTTAAAGACTTTATTTTTTAAAACTTTGTATTTCTTTATTTAACTATCTATCCTCCTTTTTCTCTTTCTTTCAAGCCTACATACATTTGTACACACATTGTAAACTGTTTAAAGTCTTATTCCATCTGAATCTGCCTTATTGTGAATCTATAATCCTTCTCTGACCAGGAGAGATTTTAAACTGCTAATCTTTGGAGCAAATCCAAAAAGCAGCAGCCTTATTAGCTGACTCCACCCATCTCAGCTTCCCAATATGGCAGAACTACATTTCCTGTCAGCTCTGGGGGTACCATGTTCATTTGCTGACTCTGGGAAGCAGTGGGTCTATGCTTTCTTCAAAGCAGCATGTAGCCCAGAAATCTCTTTTCTTTTCTTTTCTTTTTTTTTCTTTTCTTTTCTTTCTTTTCTCTTCTCTTCTTTCTTTCTTTCTTTCTTTCTTTCTTTCTTTCTTTCTTTCTTTCTTTCTTTCTTTCTTTCTTTCTTTCTTTCTTCCTTCCTTCCTTCCTTCCTTCCTTCCTTCCTTCCTTCCTTCCTTTCTTTCTTTCTTTCTTTCTTTCTTTCTTTCTTTCTTTTTTAACTAGCAAAAGCTAAACCCACCCTGCACCACCCCGCATGGATTGGAGACACCACTGTGTACCATAGTGGGAATTCACTGCCATGTTGCACTCAAACCTGAATGCTGTGAGGTCTCACCTCCCGCATGGGACATGAAGCAAGAGCTTGTTTGGCTCCATTTAGAATTGTTTATTAAGTATTCTCAGATTTCAGGTGGAAACTCAAGCCAATCCACTGGGCATCATTTGTAGCTGAACATTTTCTTGTGCTCACCCAGCACCAAGGTCCCACAGAAAAACTCCCAACTCCATGGTATAGCATGTAAAAATCCTGTGCAAAATCAAGGCAGAACAAATCCTAGAATGGAGAGGAGAGGCAGGTACAGAACCCGATCCATAGTGTGGAGTCAGGTCAATTGTTAGGGACTTGGGTAGGGAGAGACAATTTTGTCTAATCATATAGCCGCTGGTAAGTCAACCACTCTCCAATAGAAGGACATACATCTAAGACTATTTGGGTAGTATTAACTGGTTTTGAAAGATCAAAACAAAACAAAAACAAAGTTGGGTGAATGGTGAAATGGGAGTATATCTGGGAAGTATTGGAGGGGGGGAGTGAATATAATCAAACCACATTGAATGAAACTTCCAAAGAACTGAAAACAATAGAATTCTTTAAAAAAAGTATAGCAGTACTAGTTGGTGTAAGTATATGGCAGACTAAAGCAGAATAATACAAAATGATTTCTTCTCCAGTAGTATCTGCACAGCAAGGCTAGAAAAGGCTAAAATTGATAGATGAAAGTCTTATTCTTGATTTGAACTGGTGTAAATCTCAGGGAATCAGGAAGACAGTTCATATTCCCAAATAGCTCTTTAGTCAAAGACTTCTTTTTGACAACGTTTTCAAGTTTAAAGTCACTTAAGGCAACCAACTAGAAGTCTATTGACCTAGAAGCATTCAGTACCACACTGTTTCCTTATTATAGTAAAATATTCTAAAGATTGGATGAGAAATCAGAGGCATTGATCCCCCAATTGGTGTGACATGAATTCTTTATGATTTTCATTTGAAACTTCTCTTCTGGATGCCTTGAACTTTTGCTGTGGTTTAGCAGTATGACTCCAATAAGGTTGAATAGCATGTCACAAAATGAGGGAAAATATTATGTTCTACTAACCATTTAAGCTCCAATTACATTTCAGGACTGTGAATGACTTAAGAAAGTTCATTTGAATCTATCTCAATAGTTTTACTGAATACCTCTTCTTATAATAGTTTCCATGGTGGAGCTAAAGCAAAGACAGCCACTGTTTTCAAAGAAACATAATTTGGAAAATAAGAACTAAATTTGGGCATAGAGAGGATAGAGATTGTGAGGACACCAGAAAGTAAATGATATAATGGCAATTAAAGACTCATATTTTCCTGTAAAATTTCAAAATGCATTCTCATTTACAATATGTTTTCTTTTTGTCATATATAGCACTTAGTAGTATAGTTATTTGGCCAGTAAGTTACATTTCAACTACAAAATATTTACTATATTATTGGACTCTAGTAACACCTGTATGAATAAATTAATTGATGGCTAAAATTCACAAATTCGTGTGATTAGATGCTCATATTTTTGAAAAACACAAACAATTCTTATTTTAAACTTTTAGTTATATAAAATGTGTTTGATGGATTACCAAAATTGGGCAACACAATTGACATTCTTGTAACAAAATACAATCTGTTTTATAATTTCTTTTTTTATAATCTGTTTTATAATCACACAAGTTTTGTGATTAAATTATGAAATGAATGACAGCCCCATCTATCTTTAACCTTTCTGATTACATGTGTTTAAGTTAAAACAGATAAGGAAGTGAAATATAAATCCTATTGGAAAGTACATTGTATGAAATACGAAAAACAGAAAGGGCAAATTTTTTTTTTCAGATTCCAGAATCTCCATGTCATCCTCAAATGCTCCTGAGTTAGCTTCCCTTAGGTATTTTTCTCTCTGTACCTTTGAAAATCTGCCCTGCTACTCATATAAATTTGTTTGAGAAAAAAATAAAATGTATTTTTAAAGCTATCTTCCTAATTTTGCAAGAAAAAAAGGAAGTAGCAGAAGGGCATTTTTCTTGGGTGACTAGACATTTGGGGAACAAACAGACTGTTCTAACAGACGAGCTAAAGGTCTGTCAACCATAGAAGTGGGAGGTCCTCCCTCTTCTGCCTGCTGAAGGGAGAATATTGAAAGGAAGCCAGAGTGCAAACTGAAAAGAAAAAATACAACGACAAACTGCTCAAGAAAATAAGATCTACAATAGAGGGGGCTGGTGGAATAATTGAAATTATATGGAAATGTTTACATAATCTTTTTAATCATGATTTTCTTGAGATAATACTTGCTGAAGTTCCATCTGCTTTATCTCCCACAATATCTGGCCATCAACTTGGACGAAAGTTCCTGATGATGTATGAAGCTCTTCCAATAGCTATGGCCACTCCTTGTGCTCTATTGGCTACAATCAAGTCCACTCATTGCTCCAGGTACCCTCCTGCCTCTTTTGGGTTCTAGCTTAATCTCCACAGTGCAGTAGCTGTTTGTTTCAGAACAAGTAACTGGAAATCTTTTAGTTCATTTTTTTCTGTATAAAAATAATCTACTAGAAGAGCTTTCACTTATTTTGAAAAACTGTATATGATGCTAAAAAAATCAGACTATCCCAAGGGATTAAAGATCCCTATCTATACAAAGTTGTAATACTTGCAAGGCTGGAGGGAACTCATCAGGTAAAGGTGCTTGCTGCCTGGATTGACAGCTTGAGTTCCATCTCAGGACCCATATGATGGAAGGAGAGAACTGACTCTTTCCTAATGCCCATCTGTCCACTACATGTTTTTGCTCCCTATTAATAACAAATACTGCCTTAATAAGGCAGTTGTTTTTAGACTTGGCTAAAGTGAGCACCAGTCTTATGAAAAATGAAAATTAGTCAGTGGCTGGTGTGAGCAGATGACTTGAGTTGGTTAGAAGTTACACTTAATTTATCACAAAGCTCTAGACGAAGGAGTTAGCAACAAAATAAAAGAACTAGAGCATTTATTTCATATATAGAATATATGAACAGCAGGAGGGCATGGCGGTGGGTTACTTAGACTTGTGCAATCATTCATGAGAAAAGTATGGTTGCTGCAGAAAAAACTCTCAGGAGAGAAGTGACTAAATCCTTCGGAAAATTTGAAACATTTTGAACTTCGTAGTGTTTCCCAGACCATTTTCTGTTGTTGCCTGGCTTTTCTCTTCTCTTCTCTTCTCTTCTCTTCTCTTCTCTTCTCTTCTCTTCTCTTCTCTTCTCTTCTCTTCTCTTCTCTTCTCTTCTCTTCTCTTCTCTTCTCTTCTCTTCTCTTCTCTTCTCTTCTCTTCCTTCCTTCCTTCCTTCCTTCCTTCCTTCCTTCCTTCCTTCCTTTCTTTCTTTCTTTCTTTCTTTCTTTCTTTCTTTTCTTTCTCTCTTTCTTTTTTCTTTCTTTCTTTTTCTACCTTCCTTCCTTCCCTCCTTCCTTTCTTTCTTTCTCTTTCTCTCTCTCTTTCTTTCTTTCCCTCTTTCTTTCTTTCTTTCTTTCTTTCTTTCTTTCTTTCTTTCTTTCTTTTTTTTTAAAGAAATGACTTTTCTCTACTAACTGGGTGGTCCTGAAGGCAATTTCATTGTTGAGCTCAACCAGATCCAGAATAAACTGAAGTCATCACATTCACTTTCTTCTAAAACATAGGGCTCCTCCTCTGCTGGGATTTTCCTTGGTTTTAAGCTTTTGTGATATCATAAGTATTAAAACAAACCAGAAGTCTTTAAAAAAAAAGTGAGTTTTTTCATATGGGGTTTTTTCTCAGGGACTGTCCTTGCTATCATTTCAGTACCATGCTCAGTCTTGAGCTACTTAGGAAGGTGGACAAGTCAGTGGCATGTTGTATGATATTTTGTTTGTGTTCTGACAAATACAGCTTGCCTGGAAATCAGAGCCTGGCACTAGCCACTAGTTAACCATAGAGGCTAGGCAGTGGTGGCATACAATTTTAATCCCAGCACTTGGGAGGAGGAAGCAATGAGATCAGGAGTTCAAGGCCACCCTGGACTATACTATTGGCATTGGTATAGTCTGAGCTCCATTCATATGCTTATTTCAGGTACTAGGGAGCAAGGCTTTTGAATTATGAATATAGAAATAGAGAAAGATTTCCTTGTTCTCCCCCCTCCTGCCCCCCTCCCCTTCCCCCCAGCCCACTCCCCATTCCCACCTCCTCCACGGCAAAGCCTCCCCCGAGGACTGAGATCGACCTGGTAGACTCAGTCCAGGCAGGGGAGAACAAGGGAAACCGTGGCTGATATGTAGAACTGAATGGTATTGTAAAATAAAATAAAAGGACAAAAAATAAAATTTGGGATAATTTTCATTTTAAAATAAAATTGATATTGTACTTTAAAAAAAGAGAAAGAAATAGAGAAAGAGATGGTATGTTCCACATAAACTATATGATACTCATGGCCATCACGTCTCATGTTCTCCCCAAGTACATGGAATACATCAATAGAATTTTCATCTTGGAGAGAAAAAAGAATATTTTGACTTGACAATGTTGGGTTTCTGTATTACCCACAGATATCTTGTTTAATTCTTCCAATATGTCAAGTTTAGATGAATAATTCACTTTGAAAAGTTCCACACTTGATTTTAATTCTTTAACTAGAAGCTTCAGTACTTGAAATATAATCGATGTTTTCAGTTATGATTATGACTGGGTCTTAGGAGTAAGAGAACTCTCTTATCACAGAATCACACATTTGGTGGGTACTTAGTTGACATGTTTAATTAATTTAGGTTCATTTTCTTGAACTATGTACGTGGTGAGTCTTAAGAGTAAAGTTGTCGCACGCCTTTAATCCCAGTACTTGGGAGGCAGAGGCAGGCAGATCTCTGTGAGTTCAAGGCCAGCTTGGTCTCCAAAGCGACTTCCAGGAAAGGTGCAAAGCTACACAGAGAAACCCTGTCTCAAAAAACCAAAACCAAAACCAAAACCAAAAAAAAAAAAAAAAGAGTGAAGCTGTTCCTCGTGCTCTAAAAAAAAAAAAAAAAAAAAAAAAAGGAGAGGGCACTATTGAGAAATATGAAGAACTCTGAAGGACGAAAAAAATTTCCATCACAGTCCTAGTACTAACTTTGAAATCACTGCCAAGATTTCCTAATGGATTGTAATGTATTTCAAAGGTCATTTCCAAAGTTTAAATTATCAAAAGTATAAAGTAAAGTAGGAATGAAGTGGGAAATGAGAAATACAATTGAGTTTACTATAGTTAGCACAGATCAATATTGTCCATGAATTTATATTTCAATTCGTTGTCTGTGTGTCCATATATTTTTATATTATGATGCAAAGTGTATTTATTTCATAGCAATGCATAAAAAATGTAAGCTATACCACTTCAGAGTGACGGTACATGTTTGTTTTTTAAGTGTACATGGTTTATCTTGTCAACTGGTTGCCAAATATTAGTGCAGCACTGACACCTAGCATATAACCATATTTGGCAAATGAAGACCTTCGAGAAAATGTGCCATGTGTGAATCCAGCTTAGGCAGGTTTTCAACTTGTCCATAATGTACTCATTGGTTTGGAACTCTGTAGAGGTACCTGTCACTTGGTATGGATGGATTTGTCTGACTTCTTGTCAAATAGATGTTTATTGACTAAAATCTATTTTGTTGTTTTGTCCCAGAAATCTACATTGGCACCGATCTCTGTGGATATTTGGCTAGTCAGTGGTACCCAGAGATGCCAGCTAGAGTTTTTACTGTTTTTATGGTGCCAGCTGCTTTCTTGGCTTTGGTTTCTTTTGTTCAGATTGTAAATGAGGGCAAGACACCCAAATCCACCCCAGTGTGCTCAGTGGGAAATGACAGGAGCCCAATAGCTTGAGGCTAAGCAGCAGGAGCTTTCATGAATGAGGGGTCAGATACAGTAGTGACTGCAATTGTGGAGCCCTGCTAATGGTTGCTATGCCTAAAAGTACTCTCTCTCTCTCTCTCTCTCTCTCTCTCTCTCTCTCTCTCTCTCTCTCTCTCTCTCTCTGTGTGTGTGTGTGTTCATGAGTGCATTGTTTGTAAGATACACTGGGAGAAAAAATAATTGTGTTTGGGAAAAATTTTCGTTTTATTGGCTTCTCACTACTTTTAACTAAATTAAAGCTAATTTTTCTTAAACGTACAAGAAAGCACACTAAGCATGGGAGAAAAGGCATCCTCCAAAGGTTGTGAAGATATGGTGGGTGTTTTAAAGCCTTAACATATTATTTGATGGATAATTAAACTTGTGGTGGCAGAGGAATGTTTCTGACTAGGAAAAGAAAGTTCTTTCTTGTGTGGGGTAATGGTGGTGGGGGGAGGCAGGGCAAGCCTACTTGATCTGGAATAAGGAGCAGCTACCTGAAGAGGTCATAGTCACTTCCACCTACTGGGATGCGCTGGAAAAGGACTAGCATAGAAGACATATAAGCCAGTTAAAGACAAAACCTTTCATTTCTGTGTAGTTCAATTGTGCTCCCTCTGAAGTATAGAGGTTACACAGTGTCAGTAAATTAAAAAAATTAAGTTCCTTCTTTTGGATTAATGGAATTGTAATACAATCAATTAAATTCTAATCCTTAGCATGAAAAGTTTTCAATTTTACTCTTTTAATAGTTGCAAATTTCTTTCCTGTGTATATAAATAAATCTATATACTTCTAGACAAATTATTCTATGATAAATTGTAAAAATCTTATGAAGAATGCTTAATGTCTATGATATCCACTACCAGTGTAGAATAATAAGAAGAGAGAGTTATTTAGTTCTATCCTAATTTCTAAGAACTTTTTGAAGTATAATCAAACTCCTGATGCCAAAACTGTAGTTGGAAGTTTCTTCAGTCCTGCCCGGGGCCCTGTGGTCGGGATGAGTCTTTCCCATCTGGTCCTGCAGCAACTCAGACCCAAATAAGCATATCAATTATAACTGCTTGGTCATTTGCTCAGGCTTGTTACTGACTATCTATTACACTTAAATTAACCCATAATTCTTATCTATGTTTAGCCATGTGGCTTTTTCAGATCTGCCTTCACATCTTGCTTCCTCTGTGTCTGGCTGGTGACTCCTGACTCTGCTCTTCCTCTTCCCATCATTCCTTTAGTCTGCTCACCCCACCTATACTTCCTGCCTGGCCCCTGGCTGATCAGCGTTTTATTAAACCAGTATACAAGGGCATTATTCCACAGCACAAAACTGACATTTCCACATTGATTTCTTCTGTAAGACCCCATTTTGAGTCTTCTTTATTCTGGCTATCCAGGCTATCTTTGCATGAAATGGGCTGAGAGCTGGTGTGGTACAGCAGGAGCTCCCTAAATTCATAGTGGTAAATAGAGATATAGTTGTCAAGGTGCAAGTAGCACCTTTCTCCCACTTCACCAACATCTTCCTCTATAACTCCATCTTCTGATACCTTCACTTCTAATTGTTCAGACGATCTCCAAAACCCAGTTTGTCTTCTGATTCCATGACAGATTAAAAAGGAAATAACAGTTGCCAAGAGGAGCATGTAACCACATGGGGGACAATGTGTAGGGTGCAGGGGCAAGAAGAGGAAACAACATTGGCAGAGGATGATAGTAGGGGGTATCATAAAGTATAATGATATGCATCTATGAAAACACCACAATCCTGTTACTCTGGATGATGCTAGCAAAATTCGTTTTACAAACTCATTATATACTAATAATCTTATCAATACATGTGTTTTTGTGTGTGTCTAAAAAATGAGCTTCCTCTGAGGAAATGAACTCCACCAAAAACCAGAAGAAAAAGCATAGACACACCCTGGGTTCCACCCATCCCTGAAATCAAGAGAGAACTTCATATTTTTAAAAAGGAATTCCATAATAATTGGTTTTCTGCTGTCTTGCATGAAATCATGAGACATGAATGTGTGCCAAATAGTTCTGAGCCTCTTAGCGTGATCAACCTCTTGTGAGTAATGAAAAGGGATTCAGACAGATTCCTTCACTATTGAGATCACAAATTTACAGAAAACTATGAAACCAGCCTAATACCTTAAAGGCAGAATGTCTATGAAATTTGGTGAAATGACAGCATGCACCCTTCTTACTTAAATATTTAAGAAAATGTCATACTTGTATACCCACAGAAACTTACGTGAGATCCTGAATGATGGAATATTTAGACAGTAATTAAGACAGGGAGACATGTAACTTACTTTTTCCTACCAAATGTCCTATTTAACTCACATATGAATCAAGTGAAAACATTCAGAAAAATATCTTAAATAGATGTTTAGGAAAGTAGTCTTACTTGAAAGTTTCAGAAAAGAGAACAGAAATCCAGCAGTCATATTACTTAACCTAGATCTAGACTTTTTATTTTAAGGATAACTCAGGCATGACTATGATTCTAATTTACTTAAAGGTTACATACCATTCATGTGTATATAAACACATGCTCTATGACTCTACAGTCATAGAAAAAGTGGGCCTATTATTTCACTGTGACCCCCACCCCTTACTATCTTCAACAGTCCCCAATAAGCAGACACAGGACTCATGTCATCATAAAATCCAAACATTTCCATCTGTATCTTCTAGAATTTTGGTGATAGGCCAATTAACCTGTGAGGTCCCCAACATATTATCAGCAGGAGGCAATTGTCTGAACTCAAGGTATGTTTTGACAAGCATGCCAGTATGGTTGAGCTTTTAGCTGTCCCCAGGGGCCATCTTAGCCTCCTGTAAGACAAGAAATCTGCACAAACTTTCTGGGTCACTCAAATAAGGCAAACAATATTGAGGGTCTCAGGCCTTTGGAATGCTTAACTTTCCTGCTCATTTATTTGAAAACATGTTCTTTTAGCTAGAGCTAGGAATCTCTGATACAACCTTGTCCTGGGTCACTTAGAGAGAGAAAATGCATGGCAATATGGAAAGAGACCATTGCCCCACAAGCATTCAACCAAACACTGAATTTTTCAGAAAACTTGAAAACTCTATAGTGAGCCCCTAAATCAAAGCTGAGCAAGTTAGCTATAAAGATGCTGAGGAAAATACCTGAGAGACTCATGTGCATTTTGCCTTTTGTAAATGTGAAATTAATATTAATGGAGACAAGGGAAATCAGCTCAGGAAGTAATGCTACTGAGTTTGTCTAAGAAGAAACAGAACCACCAGGGTTACATAAATATACATACTTCCCAGTGATACAGCATTTGTAAGAGGGAATTTCTTCCAGCAATTCCACAGGACATAAGTAATGTGATATAAGAAGACGACTAGACAAGCAATTCAGAATGTGTAAAAATGTTTCTCTGGAAAAAATGTTTTTAGGGCTTTCACAATTTTATGAAGGGAAAAAAAGTAAATTCAGAGGTAGGATTGGAGTGCCTAATCATTTTTCTAATCGTAAACTATTCAGGTCAGGTGTCTGATTTGCCTTTGTTTCATGATAAAAAGAACTAAAATATATCCTCTCACTCCCCCAGATTTCTGGCAGAATTCTGTGAAATAAAAATGTATGCCTAGACTGCAAGAATAAGAGATGTCTCTAACATAATATAATAAATTGATATTTTCATATAGAGTTACATTTAAAGATGGTTTATTCATTATTAAATATAAACATTTTCTAGTTTTCTTCATCTAAAAATCTATCACTCTAGTGCATGCAAATAAAACTAGAACATGTTTTCTATCCCACAATCCTATTTGAGTTGAGACTGAGTACATAATTAAACCTGGCTTGAAGTCAACTATACAAGAGTTGAATGGATACCAAGTCCAACTGAGAAAGATTTTACCATATGAATGTTCTTTTCCTAAGACTAAAACACAGGCTAGATTTCCAAGTTTCAGACTGTTGCTCAATGAAAGAAATATATTGCCCATATAAAAAAAGTAAATAAAATGACAGTGTGATCTATAATCAAACGCAACAATAGCCACAGAACGTGCAGAACAAAGGTTTTTTGAACTAGGCAGTACAAAGGAAAAAGTTTAATATATAATCCATTCCAAGTAAATGGTCTTTAATGACTAAAAATGAAAAACTACTGTGGCTTAGAGGATTTTTTTAATCTGATTTGTTGTTGTTGTTATTGTTGTGCTTAACCATTTCTAAGACTAGCACAAATAATTAACTCTTTTTATAGTGACAGAATATTAAAACACAAATATTTTCCAAGATGTTATTATTTTAACTTAATTGCAATTTCACAACATAAAATGCACTTTTAAAGTACTTTCTTTTAAATTTATCTTAACTCCATTGCAAAATCCCCCTGGGGGCATTTTTGCAAGAAAAGGCAAAGGTTGGTCTCAACTTGGAATTTCTTGTTCAGAAAACATTTGATAAGTATCCGCCAGTGCTTGTGAAAGCACACAATAAAGATATCTTGCCCATCCCAGGGAATGGAATGGAAAGAAACAACATAAGGGATAGAAAAGTGGGCTGTCATATTTATCTTTTATTTACAGGTATTGGAGATAAATGACATTCATCAGAAAACAAATGTCTTTGATTTCATGGAAGGCTAAAATCCTTTCTTGTTATTTAACTTCAGTACATTAGGGAAGAGGTGAAAAGAGACCAGAAATTAGAAGGGTGTTGGGAAATGGAAAGTGGAAAAGAGACCAGAGAAAAGAGAAAGGGAGGAGAGAAAAGAGGAAGACAAGATGACACATGTGTGTTGCATCTAGCAGGGATGTGGGTGGTCCACAGACAGTGTGTGGTATTAGCAGCAACGAAAAATTGGTCAGATTGAGTATTTAGGGATATTGAAAAAGTACAGATAAGTTATTGAATTTTTTTTAATCACAATAACTAAATACATGTCATTTCACTCGCTGAACTAGGGAAATAATTAATTTCACCAAAGAGAAAATAACACCTTAATATTATAAACAATTTACTTCTACAATTAACTGTATTACACGTTTATGGATGATACCTCAACAATAACAATGCATTTATGTTTGGTGTGCAACACTTATTCACATATTCTACTCTGACAAATAAAACCTAAAATTCTTAAGGAAAGGTGGTCCTTTGTTACTTTTACTTAATATTTTTTTTCTAAAATTAGTAAATTGAAATTCTCAGAAAACAAATAAGCATGTCATCTCAGAATTTCAAATCTTTTTCGAAAGAATATATTTTGCTACCTGGTTAGGCATGAGTTTGTGTTTTTGTCTATGCCTGTTACTAGCCGTGATTATAAGATCATCTATTCAGAGAAAGAGTTGACTTCTTGGAATATAATGGTTTGTCAGATTTTGGAACAAACCGTGAGTTCCTACAGCATGGAACATCTTATACATGCAATAGATCTCTTATCTCACTATTTTTCACGTTGATTTATCATGGTCTTGTTCTTTGTTATGACTCTCAGTCTCCTTTAGGTTCTGTAGTGTACAGATGCAACGGCATGGATTAGAAGGTGGGGGGAAGGGAAGTGGATCCTTGTGCTTTGGCAAATGAACTTACATCTTTAATAACTGAGAAGATAGTTTTCTGTTTAGAAACATAATTACCCAAAAGAGAACTAATAGGAAGTATGAGAAAAACTAGAATTTTAGAAAACAGAGATTATGGCAAGAAAACTGTTTTAATATTAAATATGATCAAAATATGATTAAGAGAGAAAGGACTTATAAAAATGTTTAATTTCAGAGAATTTAGTTTTTGCTTATTCTACTATAAGTAAAAATTCCAAGTGTGTGTCCGGAGATGAATTTTCAGTGTCTTGGGCCGGATTCCACGAGGCCTGCTGAGCTTGGCATAACTGACATCAAAACAACATTCCATGCTATAAAATATGTCTTTAATTAGTATTATAAGAAATAAGCAGAGAAGGAGGTAAAATAAAAGGAACACAGCCTCTAGACAGAAGAAACAAATATCTAATATTGGTGAGTTATAAATGACTTTGTGGTCTTGGGATTTTTAATTTTGGAGTTTCAGTGTCTGAGTATGAAGAAAACTCCATGCTATCTAGGATCATATATAAAAACCTGTTTTTTTCATACAGTTTGGATTCATTAATTAATGTTTTTGTTGTTGTTTGTTTGTTTGTTTTGCATTCCCATAATGACTGTTCTAAATCACTAAGATCATGAACTTAACTTCTTTCTCCTACAAGATTGTGGGATGACATAGAGCTAACTGGGATACAGATCCTGCTTCAAGGGTTCTGGCCCAGTGATTTCCAGGTATTGGGAGGCTAATGTTCTGTGATCTCATGGGGTCACAATAGATGCTATCCAAATACATAAAGTCATTTTATGAGGGGGTAAGATGAGAGGGATATACAGATAACTAAGAAAGAAGAAACTTGCCCAATGGTTTTCACGACACAACAACAGAAAAGCAATAAACTAGGCAACAGAATGTACATTGATAAGAGTCTTGAGGTCTAAGACTGGTGGATTAAATTCCCATTTAAAAAAAAAAGGGGGAGCCAGGGGTTGTCTCAGATTACAACAAAAAGCGCCAAACAAGAGAAGTAATAGATCCATAGGAAGAGAATATTGGCTGCACACTGATTTGAACTGGCCTGAGCATGAATCTATGGTTCCTATTAACATATAAGATTTGATATAAATGTGCCAGTATTTTATGCCAATAATCTAAAGCAATAAGTGGCTCTGGTAAATTGTATTTTCCTACATAGTCGCAGCCTATTTTTTGCACCATGTTTCATATAATTATAATTATGATGATGATGACTACTGTGTGTATAGTGTGTGTGTGTGTGTGTGTGTGTGTGTGTGTGTGTGTGTGTATGTGTGTGTGTAAGTGATGTTTATTTGGAAAGGGGATGAGAATAAATGCCACTGTGTGCATGTGTAGGTCAGGGAACAGGTTTGTGAGATAGATTTTCTTCTTCCACCTCCTCTTCAATTATTAAACTCAAATGATCAGGTATCATACCACTGAGCCAAATCTCTGTTGTGGCAATGATCTCCTAATTCCTTGGACATACTATTTAAAAATTATGCATATATACAAGAAATGGAAAATAATAAAATCATTATTAGTCTGATTTCCTGAAAAGGAGACAGAATATGTGAACTTGATATTTGGGGAGAAGACTAATCTTTGGGAAGGGCATAGAAACAGACAGGGGCAGTTAGAGTCTCCATTGAGAAGTCAGGTGTTATTCTGATGAGTCTGCCTTTATATGTTACTTGGCCTTTTTCCTTTGCAGCTCTTAATATTTTTTTTCTTTATTCTGTATGTTTAGTGGTTTGATTATTATGTGGCAAGGAGACTTTTTTTTGGATCCAGTCTATTTGGTGTTCTGTAACCGTCCTGTATTTTTATAGGCATTTCCTTCGTTAGGTTGGGAGAGTTTTCTTGTATGATTTTGTTGAATGTATTTTCTGTGCCCTTAAGTTGGTATTCTTCTCCTTCTTTTATCCCTATTATTCTTAGGTTTGGTGTTTTCGTGATGTCCCAAATTTCCTGGACATTTTGGGTTATGACTTTGTTGACTTTAGTGTTTTCTTTGACTGATGAATCTATTTCTTCTACTGTATCTTCAACGCCTGAGATCCGTTCTTCCATCTCTTGCATTCTGTTGGTTATACTTGCATCTGTAGTTCCTGTTCATTTACTCAGACATTCCCCTTCCAACATTACTTCAGTTTGTGTCTTCTTTATTGACTCCATTTCAGTTTTGAAATCTTTAACTGTTTCCCTCACTTGTTTAATTGCTTTCTGTTGACTTTCAAGGGATTTACTGATTTCTTCCCATTTTTTGTTTGAGTTTTCCTCTATTTCTTTAAGGGAATTTTTCATTTCCTCTTTTAAGATCTCTAATATCTTCATTTTTATGGTAGATATCTTCTGTTTCTTCTGTGTTGGCATGTTCAGGTCTTATTGATGTAGGTTCTGATCTTTGGGAAGGGCATAGAAACAGAAAGGGGGTGTGTACTCCCAAATGGCCAACAATGTACAGTGGAAATCTGTAAAAATTCATGCATGAAATAATAAACAATTAAACAAACAAATAAATAATAAAGAGCTGCCCTCTGTGAAAACCAGCTTCAGAGAGATGGACAGCCATGTCCCACCTTTCTCATTGGGTTCATTGTCTTCTCGGGTCGGCTGAGGGGTGAGAAGAAACTCGTGGAAGGAGGAAGGAAGGTAACTTTTCACTTCCCAGGATAGGGTTGTGAAATATTAGAAGATTCCATAGTTGTAGAAGGATGAGGAGACCCTTCTTTACAACATCAGACTAATTTTCCCAAAAACTTGGGCGTTATGAGCTTGAACTTTGCTGGACAAAACCTGCTTAGAGATCATTATCTAGAACTCAAACTATTTACTTAGATGTTGTATGTAATTGCCATGTGAAAAAGTCAGAGAAGAGAGAAGGGAAGAAGAGAGGGAGGAAGAGAGGAAAGAAGGAAACATGAAATACTGTTATTATCTCAGGTTATTTTCATCTATAACACCATCTGAATTTTTCAAATTAAAAAAATGTTTTCACTTTGTGGATTTCTGTGGGCCTCTTTAGCACTTTGTTTCTTCCTTTTCTCATGTGGTCTTAATTTACCATGGTCTCCTATTCCTTGTTCTCCCTCTCAGTTCTTGATCCAGCTGGGATCTCTTTCCCTCGACCCTCGCCCTTCATTACCAGCCCTTCATCGCCACTCATGTCCAGGTTGTTCATGTAGGTCTCAGCCATTTCTCCGTCATTGGGTGATCCTCGTGTCTTTCTTGGGATCCTGTTTTCCAGGTAGCCTCCCTGATGATGTGATTAGCAGTCCAGTCATTCTTGTTCCACCTCTAGTATCCTCCTATGAGTGAGTACATACCATATTTGTCTTTCTGAGTCTGGGTTACCTCACTCAGGATGAATTTTTCTAGATCCATCCATTTGCCTGCAAACCTCGTGATGTCATTGTTTTTCTCTGCTGAGTAGTATTCCATTGTGTATAGGTGCCACAATTTTATTTATCCATTCTTCAGGTGAAGGGCACCTAGGTTGTTTCGAGGTTTTGGCTATTACAAATAATGCTGATATGAACATAGCTGAGCAAGTGCTCTTGTGGTATGATTGAGCATTTCTTGGGTATATGCCCAAGACTGCTGGCAATGGTCGAGAGACAGCCGGAAATGACCTACTGTGGTGATGGGATGGCCAAACACCCTAATGGTCAGAAACCCCATCCAAGGACTGAGGAATCTGGATGCAGAGATCCATGGCTAGGCCCCGGGTGGAGCTCCAGGGGTCTAATTAGCAAGAGAGAAGAGGGTTTATATGAGCAAGAATTGTTGAAACCAAGGTTGGATAAAGCACAGGGACAAATAGCCAAACGAATGGAAACACATGGAACTATGAACCAAAGGCTGAGGGGCCCCCAACTGGATCAGGCCCTCTGAATAGGTGAGACAGTTGATTGGTTTGATCTGTTTGGCAGTGGTACCAGGTCCTGTGCTCATTGCATGAGTTGGCTGTTTGAAACCTGGGACTTATGCAGGGACGCTTGGCTCAGTCTGGGAGAAGGGGATTGGACCTGCCTGGACTGAGTCTACCAGGTCGATCTCAGCCCTCACAGGAGGCTTTGCCCTGGAGGAGGTGGAAATGGGGGTGGGCTGGGGGGAAGGGGAGGGGGGCAGGAAGGGAGAGAACAAGAGAATCCATGGCTGATATGTAGAACTGAATTGTAAAATAAAATAAAAGGAAAAAATGTTTTCACAAAATATTAATTTTTTACAATTAAATTATCTAGACTTATTAAATATAAGGTTTTTGACTAGAATATATGTTGAAAATTTGCCATATTACTAATATAAGGAAAAAAGTAAATAAAATTAGAAACAGCGGTATAATATATATATATATATATATATATATATATATATATATATATACTTTTAGGTTATTGTTTTATATTCATAATTTTCATTCTACAAATCAAAATACTTTAGGCATAAAGTTTACAAAAAGTTGTTCTGGCAACCTTAGAGAAATAAGCTATAAAATGGAAATAAAAGAGATGTTAATGACAAGGAAGAGGACATTGCCATGGAATTGATGGACCATCTTTACAGAGAAATATTGAATGTGATTTTTAAATGTAAAGAAAACCAAAGGTATTCCAAAAATACTTAAGATAAAAAGAAATCTTACAAAACTAAATAAAATGAAATGTGCATACTGTCAATGATTCTTTAAGGTGATTCCTTTGCTATGGCATGCTCCTTGCTCTGAAGCAATCTTGGGAGGCCTCCATGGGTGAATAGAGGGTACCTGGCTGGGGAAAAATTGTCACCAGAAATCCTCATCAGGAGAACAAAGCCTGTGAATGGGAGGATATCATAAGGAAATGGAAAAGTACTTATCACACCTTAACTCTAGAAAGCCCCAGTTCACAAGTGAAGGACTGGTGTTCTCTGTGAACTAGAGATTAAATTAGCTAAACATTTGGTGCAGCATGCTCAGTATGACAGTGATGATGAGCAATGAGTTTTATGGAAGCAGCAGTGACAATAAACAAAGAGTGGATTTGTGTTCTCTAAACTATATTTTTCCATACTGGAATTTGATTTTCATTCATTTTTAAGAAATTTTTACTAGACCCTTTAAAATCATTTAAAACGTAGGAAAAAATAGTAATTAATTCTCAAGGTTGTACCAAGACAAACTGGACAGGATTTCACATAGGAGCCATACTTTCCCAACCACTACCCCAAAATTGCTGATCTTAAAATTTAAATTTGCCTAAAGGGTAGCATTAAAATCCACATTGCTGAGGCTCCCAAGCAGTGCTTCTGGCACTGAAAATCAGAGATAGAGGCCGATGAGTCATGACTTCTCAAGAATTCTACATGGGGTTAATGTGCACCACTGCCAGGGACAATATGCTTGTTCATCTTTAAAACCCTTCGTGTAAGTCCTTTGCTAGAGAGACAAAGGAAGGAGGTTATGAGAAAAATAAGAAAAATGTCCAAGGATGCTGTGGAAAGCCTGGCTTAGACTTGCTTATCAGCAGCAGATGAGATGAAGAGAATTCTTGGCTCAAGAGACCTGGGAGGAGAAGAAAATAACAGAGAAACAGGGTGGAGTACCTTGTTCTTATTACACTGCTCACAGGTTTGTCTGATTCATCCTGACCTTAAAGCCATCCAATAGAAGAGCTGACATTGTTCCATATGAATCATCTTTTCTGAATTCCAAGTCATTATTGTTGTTTTTATTGTTGAAGAATAAGATGATTGTATAGTCAAGAAATGGTTTTACAATTCCAGGCAACTGAAAACAAAAACCTTTCCAAATACCAGAACCTTACTTTCAGATCTTTTCTGCTTTGAACTACTTTGAATGAAAGAGTGTTACCCTCAGAGGTCCCTAGCCTATTCTAGAGATCACAGATTAAAAGTGACATCATGGAAATGTCTCCTATGCCCTTGTGCCTTCATCTTTTGCTTCTTTGGGACCTACCTTTGTCAAGTATCTTATCTTGCTTTTCTCCATTCTGCCTCAGCCCTACCTCCTGTCCTTGCCACCTATACACTCCTATGCTTTTCTTTTCAATCATCAAAGACTGTACCAATTAACTATTTTTCCACCCATATCCTCCCCTCTCAGATCTACTCTTTTATTCATTTCTGGAAAAGTCAGATGTGAAAGTAAAGACTCACCCCTTGTGTCATTGTCAAATTGGCTGGATTTGAAAATACCTCTGAGTAGTAGTCTAGTGATCCTCTGTTTTACATCTAATATCCTCCTATGAGTGAGTACATACCATGTTTGTCTTTCTGAGTCTGGGTTACCTCACTCAGGATGAATTTTTCTAGATCCATCCATTTGCCTGCAAACCTCATGATGTCATTGTTTTTCTCTGCTGAGTAGTATTCCATTGTGTATATGTACCACATTTTATTTATCCATTCTTCAGTTGAAGGGCATCTAGGTTGTTTCCAGGTTCTGGCTACTGCAAACAATGCTGATATGACATAGCTGAGCAAGTGCCCTTGTGGTATGATTGAGCATTCCTTGGGAATATGCCCGAGAGTGGTATAGCTGGGTCTTGGAGGAGATTGATTCCCAATTTTCTAAGAAAGCACCATATTAATTTCCAAAGTGGCTGTACACACTTGCATTTTCACCAACAGTGGAGGAGAGTTCCCCTAGTTCCACATCCTCTCCTAAATAAGCTGTTTTCAATGTTTTTGATCTTAGTCATTCTGACAGGTGTAAGGTGGTATCTCAGAGTCATTTTGATTTGCATTTCCCTGATGATTAGGGATGTTGAGTAATTCCTTAAATGTCTTTCAGGCATTTGAGCTTCCTCTGTTGAGAATTCTCTGTTTAGCTCTATAGCCCATTTCTTAATTGGACTGTTGAGCATTTTGATGTCTAATTTCTTGAGTTCTTTAGATATTCTGGATATCAGCCCTCTGTCAGATGTGGGGTTGGTGAGGATCTTTTCCCATTTTGTAGGCTCTTGCTTTGTCTTGTTGACCATGTCCTTTGCTCTACAAAAGCTTCTCAGGTTCAAGAGGTCCCATTAATTGATTGTGTTTCTCAGTGTCTGTGCTACTGGTATTATATTTAGGAAGTGATCTTCTGTGCCAATGAGTTCAAGACTACTTCCCACTTTCTCTTCTATCAGGTTCAGAGTAACTGGATTTATGTTGAGGTCTTTGATCCACTTGGACTTAAGTTTTGTGCACGGTGACAGATATGGATCTATTTGCAGCCTTCTATATGTTGACATCCAGTTATGCCAGCACCATTTGTTGAAGATACTTTCTTTTTTCCATTGTACAGTCTTGGCATCTTTGTCAAAAATTATATGTTCATTAGTGTGCAGATTAATGTCAGGGTCTTCAATTCGATTGGTCCACATGTTGGTTTTTATGCCAGTACCAAGCTGTTTTTATTACTTTATTAAGGTCAGGGATTGTGATGCCTCTAGGGATTGTTTTATTGTACAGGATTCTTTTGGCTATTCTGGGTTTTTTATTTTTCCATATGAAGTTGAGTATTGTTCTTTCCAGGTCTGTGAAGAATTGTGCTGGTATTTTGATGAGGATTGCATTGAATCTGTAGATTGCTTTTGGTAAGATTGTCATTTTTAGCATGTTAATCCTGCCTATCCATGAGCATGGGAGATCTTTGCATATTCTGACATCTTCAATTTTTTTTTCAAGGACTTAAAGTTCTTGTCATATAAGTCCTTCACTTGCTTAGCTAGAGTTACCCCAAGGCTAGCTAGAAAAGAGGACCCTAAGAAAGACACAGGGATCACCCAACGACAGAGAAATGGATGAGATATTCATGAGCAAACGACATGATGGGGGAGGGTAATAAAGGGCAAGGTTGAGGGAAAGAGAGCTTAGGGGAGTGGGAGATCCCAGCTGGATCAAGAACAGAGAGAACAAAGAAAAAAAAACATGATAAATGAAGACCCCATGGCAATAGGAAGAAGCAAAGTGCTAGAGAGGTCCACAGAAATCCACAAAGATACCTCCACAGTAGACTACTGGCAATGGTCAAGAGAAAGCCTGAACTGACCTACTCTGATGATCAGATGACCAAACACCCTAACTGTCATGGTAGAACTCTCATCCAATGACTGAGGGAAGTGGATGCAGAGATCCATGGCCAGGCCCCAGGTGGAGCTCCAGGAGTCCAATCGGCGAGAAAGAGGAGGGTTTGTATGAGCAAGAATTGTTGAGACTATGATTGGAAAAAGCACAGAGACAAATAGGCAAACTAGTGGAAACACATGAACTATGAACCAATAGTAGCCCCCAACTGGATCAGGCCCTCTGGATAAGTGAGACAGTCGATTAGCTTGAACTGTTTAGGAGGGCCCCGGCAGTGAGAACTGGATCTGTCCTTAGTGCATGAGCTGGCTGTTTGGAACCTGGGGCCTATGCAGGGACACTTTGCTCAGCCTGGGTGAAGGGAGGAGAGGACTGGACCTGCCTGGACTGAATCTACCAGGCTGAGCTGAATCCCCAGGGGAATCGTTAGCCTGGAGGAGATGGGAATCGGGGTGGGCTGGGAGGAGGGCGGGGGGGGGGGGGAGGACAGGAAAATCTGTGGCTGATATGTAAAATTAAATTAAATTATATATTTTAAAAAAAGACCTGAGATGCGTATGTGCTCATGCTCTCTCTTGGCTACCTCGTGATGCTGGATGCTGGATGTGGTACTGCAGACCAAGTCAGAGTTCTCCAGAGAGAACCATGTTGGACTGTGCCCCACCTCTCCTGGATCCAGTAACCAACCCCTCAACCCCTCGCTTGCTGTAAGTTGACCCAAAATAAACCTCTTTTAACTATCAAATTAAAAAAGAAAGAAAGAAAGAAAGAAAGAAAGAAAGAAAGAAAGAAAGAAAGAAAGAAAGAAAGAAAGAAAGAAAGAAAGAAAGAAAGAAAGAAGGAAAGAAAGAAAGAAAGAAAATACCTCTGAGACATTCCTTTGGATGTGTTGGTGGTGTCCATGATAATATTTCCAGAGAAATTTGACTAAGGAGGAATATATCCCCTGAATATGGGTATCATTTTTATAGTTTTACTTCGAATGTATTACCTAATTTAGCTTCACATTAATCACTCATCTTAATTAGTAGATGATAGGTATTAGGAAATGCTTCATGTGGAAAAGTGAAAGTCAATAGCTACAACCAACTCTGAGCTGCCAAATGCAAAGGACCAAAGGCTGTTTCACTGGCTCTTTCTCCTTTGAATCATTTTAAACACATTTTGTCTTTGTTAAATCATCCGTGTCTTTAGTTACATATCTTTTTCACACAATCCCTTGTTTTGAGAGTTCATTAAGAGTAACTCCACAGATTGTTTATTACCTGTTAAATGCTTTAACATTTTTTACATAGCTTCAGATTTCAAGCACAGCATCTCCTATGACATTTTTACATTCTTATTAAGAAACAATAGTTTTCCTTTGCCCACCTATCCTTCTATTCCCCAGTGAAAGATATTGAGGTCAACGTTATGGGACAAAGTAATCTGCCATTGCTAGTGGTGGAGTTTTTCAAAAGGTCAGAACTGTACAGATATGCAATGACTTTTCTCTTTAATAGTGTGTTCTAATGTCTTGAGAGCTTTTCCAGACCCATTTTTATCTTGGATGCCCAAATAAGCTCTACCTTTGCCTGTATGTTTGATGTGGTTAAGCCCTTTTCTAATTTTCTTGTAGGACTGGGTGGGTGGGTCTTCAACTTTTGGAGATTAGAATCCCTTAGGGAAATCTAAGAAATGGATTGATTCAATTTCGGGGACCTATTTGTCTTTGGTAGCTAAGGAATATTTGTAATTGGTGAATATAGAGAAATTAGAACTGGAAAAGGATTAATGACTAGATAATGTGAAGAGAGGGTTAGGAAATGTAACATAAGCTAAGTTCTCTACTATCAGTGCTGACATAGTTTATACTTTACAGTTTGGATATCAATCCTTACAAGCAAGAGGATGCTGTTTTCCTGTCATTGCTAGAAATCCTCTTCTGTCTTTATTGTAACACTCATTTTTTTTTTTGTTTTTGAAGACAGGGTTTCTCTGCATAACTTTGTGCCTTTCCTGGAGCTCACTTGGTAGCCCAGGCTGGCCTCGAACTCACAGAGATCTGCCTGGCTCTGCCTCCCGAGTGCTGGGATTAAAGGCGTGCGCCACTTATTTACCCCAATAATCTTTCATAGAATAGATAGAATAGGAGTGAACCAAGATAGGATACACATTTGTAGACCTGGCCTAGCCACAGTAGTACCTTATGTCTACCAACATTTATGTACTGCTCTTGATAAACACCATCTCTAGCTCATGCTTCTACTGTGTCACAGCAGAACTATCTAGACTGTATCTATTGTACTTTTCCACATTGGCTTCTATGCTTAGCATATTTACATTAGTACATATTCCTGTCAGTGGTAGTACTTTACCTGCTTAGATGGATCCAAGTTTTCCTCATTACTTTTTCCTTTTATCTTATTTCCCATTTCTCTCCTATTTTCTCTAACCACCCTTATTCCATTAGACAGCAAAGCCTACCAACTACTGTTCAATAACAGCATATTTCTCTATACAAAAGGTTTTCAAACCAATCTGGTCTTCACACTTGCACCATATTAACCTAATAGCCTCATAAGTGAATTCCTGTGTCTGGTTGACATACATAAAGATGATATCCACACCTTCTCATCAGATTTCTTATCTCTTTGGGATAAATATAACACCCCATATTTTTCTCATGGGTCCAGAATGTACTGGCAGAATACTTTTCAGTATAATGTTCCTTTCAAGAAATCAGTACTAATAATCTTGTCTGAAGATTTAAAAATGTTATGACCCATTAGCAGTAGAGTACATAGAAACTGGAGGAAGGACTACTCAGTATTAGCCAAATAAAAAATAAAATAAAATAAAAATAAAAAACACAGGAGATCTAGAGAGACAACACAATGCTCACTGTAAAGGATTGTTTGTATTCTGTTGTCATAGATGAGGAAACTGACACTTGGAACACAGTCCTTCAAAACTGATTTTATATATATATATATATATATATATATATATATATATATATATATATCAAGAGAAAGAGAGAGAGAGAGAGAGAGAGAGAGAGAGAGAGAGAGAGAGAGAGAGAGAGAATAGTTGGTATGTTTTGCTACTGCAGCACACAAACTTCCAGAATTAGTAAATTCTCAGTTTTATTTGTTGAACAGTCAGTAGTTGGTAGATGAGCCTCTATTCCTCTATTGATCTGTCCACACTGAAGATGGGGTTTTCATCAAGTTTCAAGTCTGTTAGAGTCTGTTACACCTTTCATTGGCTCTAGACCTCCATCATTTTCAATCCTTTCAAACTTTTATAGTAGCAGTCAGTGGCATGCTGACTTGTAATGTTGTGCTCAATTTTTACATGCCTACAGTTTGCTCATTTATATCTGAAGTTCATGACACAGAACATCTTGGTATATAACAAACCTTAATTACAATGCAAGTTTAAAATATTTATTACACACTGTGTACCAGAGACTGAACTAGTTTTGTGTATAAATGGGCCAAGAGAGACCATAGCCTGGCTCTAGAGCTTACAAGCTAATGGCAGTAAAGGATATGAATGAAACAGGTGAACAAGTGAATATCAGTTATCTACTGTAATTAGAGCCAAAGATGGCATCAGAGTAGTATAATGCATTTTAGGCTGGATTATCCAAAATACATACAGATAGTATGACATTTAATATTAACAAAGGCAAAAAGCTTCTAATCAAAGGAGATGGACAGTAGGGAAAGCATCCTAGGCAATGGTACTTATGTAATAAAGTCCTCAGCATGATCAGACCAAGAAAGTGTGCATTACTGATATACAAACCAGCACAGGCTTAGTGGGGAGAGAAAAAACACTCTGGAAACAGATTAACATGACTTACGCCTGACTAGGAAAAGCAGATCAATAGTACATGTGAAAACAGGTCATTTCCACAGAAGAACCTTTTGATTATATCATTTTTCCTCTTTTATTTTATACTCTCTACAACATGATATTGGTCCCTGAAACTGTATTACTGATGAGAATGTTGATGCTTAGTCTACATTGTCAGATATACTTAAGTGTCTCAGGACTCCCAACAGAGGAAATTGGATTGGAAATCCAAAGACAACAGAAACACTTAACACAGTCTAGCTTTTCCTAGTTCAAAGAAGAAATTACACACACAGAGATAGAAATGTATGGAAGGAGGACCATCGTAAGGGGAAAATGTTATTCTTTTTAGTTCAAGTTCAATTACTTATCAAAGATATATATTTTATTGTCAAATACTGTACCTTAATGTTTTAAGCTAGGTTAATTACATCATTCAAGACAGTATATCAAAGTTCATTTCTCCTGAAGTTTAACTTTAACATTATAAATTGATTAAGTGTTTCAGTGAGTTTAGGTGTAAATCATTATTACTTCATACACCAATGGAATATCAGAATTATGCCCCATTACTAGGCAAAGGCTCCAAAATTGTGAAATTTTAATTAAACTAACTTTAAAATAAAAAGATAAATTAGCTTTATGAGTCTTTTTCTTTTTATTTCTTGCTATATATTCTAACTTGCTATCAGTCTTCCCTACATTTGTACTTTAGCAAATATAAGAATAAACTTTATTTCTGTTTTACTTAATTTTTACTGGTAAAGACTTTACATTTGTACAAATTTATGAGATGCAACCTGATATTTTGATGTATGATATACTTCACAATGTGCTAGGTTATCTATAACATTTGTATTAGTTATTTTTCTATAATAAATATCATGATAAGACAAAGACTAAGCATTCAACAATTATATAATTTTGAGAATTTCATGTACGTGTATAATGAAATAGGATCACTATTTACCCCCACTTCCCACCCTTCAGGTTCTCCTGGATCATCTCACACAGCCAGTTTTAGACTCCACGTCATATTATTTTCTTTTTTTTTTAATAACCCTCTAAGTATTTTTAGTGCTATCTACATATGAGTGGGTAGGAGATAATCCATGACATATGGGCAACCCACCAGTGGCCAAAGCCTCAAGCAAAAATGATCCTCCCTCCCTCAACAGCTATTAACTATCTACTTCTCAAGAAGAAATGTGGTATCATGAGTTTTTCTCTCCACCATGCTGGAGTTTCGATTGGCTTTGTCTTGTGTAGGTTTATTCACATAACCACAGATGCTGTGAGTGCCTGTGTGAAACAGCCCTGCTGTGCCCTGAAGACAGTGCTCAGAGAGCTCTCATCCTTCTGATCTTATATACTTTCTGCTTATTTCCTTGTTCATTGTATTCCACAACTTTGAAGTAAGAAAAGGGGGATTGAAAAAAGATATCCCCATTAGGGATGGATACTCACATTCACTTATCCTTAGCACATTGGCTAGTTATTAGTCTCTGTGTTCAATGATTCCCATAGCAGAGAAACTTTTTTAACCAAGGCTAAAAGGAGCCTAGGATTATGGGTGAAAAATCTAGACATATTGAAGGCAGTTTGAGAAAAATGATCATTCAGGAAAATAACAATAGTAGATTCTATGTTAAGAACTATGACCTCCTCAGCCATGGAGTTTTAAACAAGTATCAGTACCAGGCATGAATTCCTTTAGTGGAGCAGGCTTCAAATTCACCAGAAAGTAGCTGGTTACCCTACCACAGTCACGCCATTATTATTCCAGTTAGCATATCTTGCCTGGCAATTCAGAATGATTTAACATAGGTACAATACTTGGTAAAAACGTTGATATCTTTTCTCCCTCAGCAATCTACATAACATCACCTGACACTACAAAACTGCCCCGCAGAGAAGATTTTTTTACTGGTCTGAGATTGATTTCTCTTAGTCCTACATCCCAACAGTGTGTTATCTTCAGCAATAAGGTTTTCCCATGTAGTTATGGAGTCGTCATCCAAAGCAATGGCAACAGACTGTGCTCTTTTGTGAAACACTTTCCTCTCCCTTCTCAATAACTGCTAGAATAATATCCCATGTGTTGTACTGAAATTTTCATTTCATAATTCATATTTTCTGAGAATAATACTGTCTACTCTTTCATATTATATTGTAATTGTTTTCTAAGTAGTGAGTTTCCAAAGATCTTTTTTCTTCTTTATTTTTTGCTATTTTTCTTTATTTTTATTTTTTAATTTTTTTTTTACTGACAATAGATTTTTTTCAAATAATATATTTTGATCATGGCTTCTCCTCCCCCATTTCTTTCCAGATCCTCCTCACCACACATTACAACTCCATACTTTTGTTCTTTCTCTCTCTTTAGAAAACAAACAGGCAATGGGAAAGTGTAAGAAACACACACACACACACACACACACACACACACACTTCATAAAAACACAAAATTATAAGCCAAAATACAAGCAAAAATCAGTAAGATAAAATATGCCCAAACAAAGCAATTCAAGACAAAAATACCATTGAGTTTGTTTTGTATTGGCCAACTACCTCTAAGGCATAAGGCCTATCCCTAAGTGTGGTTTGCATGCTCAGTAAGGTTCTGTTGAAGAAAACAGTTTCTTGGTTAGGAAAGGGAGATCATGTCCACTACCCCTTCTCAGCACTGGGACCCTCTCTAGCTTGAATCTGTGTAGGTCTTTTGCATACTGCCACAGTCTCTCTGAGTTTATATGTGCATCAGTCCTGTTGTGTCTAGAAGACACGGTTTCCTTGGTGACATCTAGCACCTATGGCTCTTAAAATATTTCTGCCTCCTCTTCTGAATAGTTCCCCAATCATTGAAGGAGTTTGATGAACACATCCCATTTAGGATGGTGTGACTTTCTGTACATTGCCCAACTCTGGGGATTTGCATTTCTTCCCACTTACTCCAAGAGGAAGCTTCTCTGAGAATAACTGAAGGAAACACCGATCTATGGGTGTATTGGTATAGCAGAATGTCATTAGGAATTATTTTATTGCTAGATTCCTCTAGCAGAGAAGTAATATTTGGTTTTCCCCTACACCCATGGCATATCTAGTCTTAGGTTTTTGACCACTCAAACAGAGTCTATCATGGGTTTCATCTCATGGATGGGCCTTAAATCCAATCAGATAAAGGATGGTTGGTTACCCCCAAAATATTTGTGCCACTGCTGAACCAGTGAGTCATGCAGGCAGCTCACCATTGATCTCAGGGTTTGTAACATGGTTGGTGGTAACCTTTCTCCTCTGGTAAAGTGCCGAATTCTTTCAGTACCTTGAACACTAGCCACTAGTGGTGAAGGCTCTATCTAGTTAGTCACCAGCTTGACTTCTTCATTGTCAATGAGACACATAAATACTGTCTTCAGTTCTCTCCTCCCTTTTAACTCTCCTGCTCCAGTATGCCCCTGTGTTTTCATAACATTATATTCTATTTCCCCTTCCTTGGGATATTCCATATGCTTTTAAATATTACTTTTGTAATATTAGTGTTGTTTAAGCCACTCCCAACCCATGCCTCTCTCCTACGTCTTTCCTCTATTCCTGCATAAACCTCAGTCCCCAGTACCTTCCTCCTTTCATATCTCATTTGCTCTATCATCACCTCATATTACACATGTAGTTGGAAAGTGAGGTAGTATAGGTATAGGTTAACCGCTTCCCCTACCTTTCATTTTCCAAATGCTCTCTTAAACCTCACTGGTTAAACCTATTCTTTCTCTGTGTCTTTGCTTTCATTTTACCCAAAATTCACTAGCCTCCTTCCTTGATATATTTTCACTTACAATGGCCTCTTTCTAGGTTTTTGGCTTGCACTTTTGCACCAAATTAAATATGTAAAATAAAAGATCTGTATCTCTGACCCTAACATAAAAATTGAGAATATACAGCATTTTTCTCTCTGGGTCTGGATTATCTCAGTATATTTTTCCCAGTTCCATCTATTTTTCTACAAATTTCATTATTTTATTTTTTTACAGCTCAGTAATACTCTTTGAGTAATTTTTCTACAATATAATATTAAAATTGTATAGTTATGACTTGAGATTAAAACGTTAAGTAAAATGTTCCCATTAATCCTAAGGTTGGAACTGTCCCCTGACATTGTTCCTTAGAGCAGTATAATCAGTAAGTTCAATGGAATGAAAAAAAAAATAAGAAAGTCTAAAATACCACTAAAACTTTTAGAATAGAAATGTGCATTGGTAGATAATTGAGATAATATATAGTTAAGAAAATAGCCAGCTTATTGTGTCATAGGCCTTTAATCCATGCACTTGGGAGGCAGAGGCAGGAAGAGCTGTGTGAGTTGAGTTCAAGGACAACCTGGTCTACTGAGCAAGTTCCAGGACAGCCAGAGCTGTTATACAGTGAAAGCCTATCTTGAAAAACAAACAAAAACACATGAACAAACAAAAACAAGAAAATAAAAGATTTTTCGTCATTCTCAAGAAAAATAAAATCAAGAAAAGTTCTAGAATTCTTGGTCCTCCTCTCTGTACCATGATAGTTTCAAGTCTTCTTTTTGAAACATTTTAATGCCAAAAATTAAGCACTTATAGTAATTTTCCTGAACACATCCCTGAATGTTAGAAAAAAGAATAAGCCTCAGCAATAATGGCTTTGAAATAGTTAACTATCTATGGATGTTCATAATTTCCTAATATAGAAGGCTGGATATTAATAAAAGATAATAATTTCACTTGAACTTAGACAGTAAATTGAGATTATCTAATTGCACTATAAAATTATTATGCTCTACAGGATAAGAGACCTGTTACAAATTGTAATTTCTGTGCCATGAGGAACATTCTCACACCACCTCAATATGCTATAATTTACATACATTGTCCCACTGGCACAAATGGGATTTACATAAAAATACCCCATAATTGCTAAAGAGCTATCTTCCAAAAATAATTGAAGTTTTCATAGAAAATTCAGAGATTCTAAATTCTGAACAAGGGAATGCCAGCAGTTCACATGACAAAATAAAAAGCATGTAAAATATGTTTATATCATGATCACTTAAGTTTACTGTTTAGTGGACAGAACAAGAAAATAACATCATTCTGTTGGAAATACTCTGAGAATGCCTTGGTGACTTCAGTCCTACCCGGGGTAGAGAGTTCTTGGTCCATGTGGGATATGTTCAGTCAAATCTTCATCCAAGGTCATAATCTTCCAGCATCTATTCAGGCACATTGTCTTACTCAGTGCTCTATTGCTATGATGAAAAGCCAAGACCAAAAATCAAGTTGGAGAGACAAGAGTTTATTTGACTTACACTTCCTTATCACCTTTCATTTTCAAAGGAAGTCAGGGCAGGAACTCAAACAGGGCAGGAAACTAGAGGCAGGAGCTGGTGCGATGGCCATCAGGGGTGCTGCTTAGTAGCTTGCCTCCCAAGGCTTTCTCAGCCTGCCTTTCTTATAGAACCCAGGACCACCAACCTAGGGGTGGCACTATCCACAATGGGCTGGGCCCTTTTCCATTAAACACTAAGAAAATGCCTTACAAGGCCTGTCTAAAACCTAATCTTGTGGATTTTATGGAGGCATATTCTTAATTGATGTTCCCTCCTCTCAGATGAGTTTAGTTTGTGTCAAGTTGATATAAAACTACCCAATACACATATTTTCATTCTTTTTTACTTAGAGAAATGACAAAAGGAATTTTTGAGAGTGAATGAGCTTGGAAAATAGAAGAAATCTATAATTTCAATGTAGTTGGTTTGTACTAAAATTAATGGCTAAATCAGTAGACCAACAAAATGCAACTTGCATCAGTAAAGGCAATTGCTTTAATGTTTTATAAATGTAGAAGAATCAGAAGAAAAAATAACAGACGGGATTTGAAATGATCTCAGAATATGCCTAAATTTGTGTGTTCACAGCCTATGAAAAGCACAGCACTTAAAGCAAAGATTAATTGAAACTTCCTATTTATTAGGAAGTTCGTGAGCTTTGTGTGCATCTGGAATATTATACTGCATCCAACCTTTAGCATCCATAGGTAGGCTCGAGTGGACAGACATATTCATTAGTCCCTTCCTTATCACACACCCACAACATCTGGGTATTGCCCTTTAAAACAACTCCAGGTTAAATAAACAAACTATTTCTCAGCCCTGACAAAGGTTCTAGAGTTACAGAATTGACATTCTTAGGGTGAAAGTGTTTGGGTGTCAGAGACAGGCTATTTAGAAGAGGATTCACAACTTTATGAAATTGTCACTCTCGTGTTTCCCATTGTTTTATATCCATTCTTGTTCTCAGGTTTCTATTGCATTTGAGAAACATATATACATTTGAATAAATCCAAGCCTTCCTCAGAATGTGTGGGATAAGGATGAGGACATCAGATCTTATGTGCAAGCTCATGGATGGGGCAATGTTAACCTGACTAGTGAGAAGAAGGACTTGGCTTGTGGGGCTCACAATCAACAGCAGAATGAACTTTTAAATCTCTTTGCTCTTTGCTGAAACAACATCATGTTGGCAGAGCCAATGGGATGCTTTCAGTAAATTATGTAAGAACACATTTGCTTGGAGCACTGTATACAGGGAAGTATGTGTTCTTGACAAAATGAGAAGTAAAGGAAAGCCAGGACAAACAGGGATGGTGAGAGTCAAACGAACAGTTCAACTACATTTAGATTTCATAAATGAGAGTAAAAAAAGGGTGTAATTAATCAGACAGTAATTTTGTGTATATGTGCACATGACTGTATTGTTCACTCCACAAATGTGGATTTGTACCATTTTTTCGACAATATAACACATTTTTAAAAGCTTATTTTTAATGAACAGAATACCCACATAGCTTTCAGCTACAAATTTTTCTCCACAATGTTATTTGCTGATCATAGAGGTACATGAAATCAATCTAAATTTAAAGCTTCTCTGTTTTGCAAATGTAAATGTGGATATTTGTAACAGTCCTTTCTTAAGGAATCTGTGATCTAAAGCTTCATTTTATAAGGACCAGATGGAAAAGCAAACAAATAAATGCCTAAAAAATAATAAAAAGGTATATATAATGAAATCCAGGGTTGCTTTCTTTTTTAACTGTACTGTTATTAGCACAGTCAAATGCAAAGGCGGACATTAAAACTCCCACGTGTACTTGCAAGTGTCATGTTTTCATCCCACTTCTTTCCGGTTTTGCTCTTCTAATAGCAATGCAACAAAGAGGGACTTCAGAAAGCTCTCACCAGCACAGCCCAGTGTTAAAACATGGTTAATTCCCCTCAAGCTCCTATTTCAAATTACCTGGTATAGTTAGCTCTGCCAGATGTAATTTTGCTATTGGATAATCTGATTTACTGACAACATACACTGCCTTAAAAATGGGAAGTTAGGAAGTGCTTAGGTGACTAGTGTCCAAATCACGCATATTCTTTTGGTTAAAATGAAATATGAGTCCAAATTTAGCCTTTAATTACATTTCCTTACCTACTTCCAACAAACAAATTTCTATAATATCTCTGGGTTGCGGGGGTGGGGGGTGGGGGAGCAAAGAAAAAGTCATATTTGTGACTGACTAATCTGGGAGCAGCAGGAACTAAACATCATTTAGAAATTTTTCTATTATTTGTATTAATCAAAGATATACATCCTCTGCATTTTGATAACCATAAAATGGCTAATGCCTGCCTTAGAAACCATGTTGACCTCAGGATTTTAGACCTTTATTCAACTATTAATAGGGAAATTGAAATTATTCATGTATGGATCATTAAGGAACTACAGTATACAGGATATTTCTGCAACACATCAGGTATTTGGACTGGATCAAAGGCATCTTAATGTCAGGGATGAGAATGTATCTCAAACATGCAAAAATTAGGCCGGGCAGTGGTGGCATATGCTTTTAATCCCAGCACTCGGGAGGCAGAACCAGGCGGATTTCTGTGAGTTTGAGGCCAGCCTGGTCTACAGAGCGAGATCCAGGACAGGCACCAAAACTACACAGAGAAACCCTGTCTCAAAAAACAAAAATCAAAAAAATATAAAAATTAAATTCACTAAGATAAGGAAATCATTTTCTGTCAAAATAAAAATGAAATACTTTGCTTTAAAAGCGTTCAAGCTAAACACTGTTGAAATGGTCCTCCCAAAGAGGACATGTCTGTCTTATTCTTTCT
Organism: Peromyscus maniculatus bairdii; assembly: GCF_049852395.1. NCBI lineage: Eukaryota > Metazoa > Chordata > Mammalia > Rodentia > Cricetidae > Peromyscus > Peromyscus maniculatus. Next base: position 24,882,790 of record NC_134855.1, on the reverse strand, counting down.
TCACTTTGGCATTAGCCCTGTAGAGACTACATTATTCAATCAGTATTGTTCTGTCAGATGAAAAACATGTCCACATCCTACCCTGTGCTTAAACAAGAAAAACCAAGTATTAAATCTGAGTGTCCTGTACTTTAAAAAATACTTCACAAGTAGAAAGTTATTCAGCTTATACAGTTCATTCATTTTCTGGAGCACTTAAACCTGTATAATAGCTTAAATGCCCAAAGGCTATAAAAATACCTTCAACTGTTGATATCTATTTGGAGAGGGCAATATAAATCTTGCCATAAATTCAAAGCAAATGCCTTTCTCAAAACAGAGATTTGGAGCATTCTTCTACTGTTCTGGGAACATGTTTTTCTAGTTACATTGTATAGAAGTGGGAAAGAAACATAATTATTGAAATAGCTTATTAATTATGGCCATTGAAAGTCAGAATTGGATGTTTAAAGCAAAAATTTCTGTTGACCATAGTATAAACACATCTTCTGCATACTGTGTGTGCATGTGCTGTAGGCTTAGGATGAAAACATGCCAGGTCATGGGGATGTACTCAGACAAGGGCTTCTTTTAGTTGAGATGGTGTTGCTGCTCAAGCATCCCAAGCAAGTATCTGTTTTCTACTTATATAAGTGTTCAGAGCTAGGGTAATGGCTCAGTTGTTAGTGTTTGCCATGTAAGGATGAGAAAAGTAGTTCAGATCTCCAGTATCAACTACAACAATAACAAAAAGAGCCAGGCACTGTGTAGGTAGAGAAAGGCAGATTCTGAAAATCACTGGCCTGACATTCTAGCTGGATCCATGACCTCCATGTTCAGTGAGGGCACAGTAAGGAAAACACAACAGAAGAAGACACTTCACATCAAACTCTGCTGTCTACCCATACACACATGTATACACATAACTGCTTGCACAAGTGTATTCACACATGAACTTGTATGCATACAGGTACATAAACACACTCATCCTCAGATATGGGGTGGTTCTTTTCCAGGTTTTGCCAGCTTTATAATCCTGGTCATATATCATCAAGTCAGATTGATGTAATCTCAGTTTTCCACAATTCTGTTGGATTTACAACACACCAAGGATCTTTTATATTTTCTATATTCATATTTCACCAATCTCACATATCACTTTAATTATAGTAGATTGCTTACACTGATCTAATCATGTGCTGAGTTCAACTATCTACATGCTTGTGTTTACACATTTATTCAACATAATGAAAGACATAATATCTGACTTAGAGTTTCTATTGATATTCTATTGCTACACAACATGGAGAGGAAAGCATTTATTTTTCTCGTTTCCAACAACAAAGTTTTGACAAGAACAATGTGCATGTAAGCATCCTCTTTGCTTTGAGAGATACTGGAAGAAATATATGACAATGAAGCTTAAGTTCATATTAAACATTGTGCTTAACATCTTCAAAAGTGGAAGTCAACCCTAGTTATAGCCTGGTGGAGAAGTTGCAAACACTCATGTTATCTTATGCATAGTTGTCCAGTTTGTGTGACATTTCCTGATCTGCATTATAGGATCCAGTCTCCAGCTTGAACTCAAAAATGTTTGTTAGAAAATCTTGTATCTATTGCTGTGTTTTGAATCACTACAAAATTTAAAATAGAGCCGGGCAGGTTGGGGTGGTTGCGCACGCCTTTAATCCCAGCACTCGGGAGGCAGAAGCAGGTGGATCTCTGTGAGTTCAAGGTCAGCCTGGGCTACAGAGTGAGCTTCGGGAAAGGCACAAAGCTACACAGAGAAACCCTGTCTCAAAAAACCAAAAAAAAAAATAAATAAAATACACAACTACCTTAATATACAAGTCCATTTCTCTCTAATTTAGGTAAAGTGTCTAGATATTCTGTTCTGTGTTGGCTCCCTCAGTTATGTTGGACTACTAGCTCTGTTTCTAAGGTGTTTTGACAGTTGGTTGGGCACTACTTTTCTTCAATTTGTGTTTAATTATTAAGGAGTTGGGATTGGCTTGGCCCTTTCACACAGACAGAAGCCCTGAAGACCACCTGGAAAAGAATATTCTACTAATAAAAGCAAGTCAAGAGTTAATCCACATTCAAGTGTAGGAACAACTTGAGGAGGGGGTACTTAATTAAAATTGATCTTCCACTGTTGTTTATAGATCCTCTGAACCCCATAACTGCATAGAAATCTAACTTCTCTGTACTCATCACTAATCCATATGAGCATAATCATTTTTCAGTTTCACAACTGCTTGGTGACTTCAGTCCAACAGCTTACCACATTCCTCATTGTTTAGGATTGCACATAAATGATGACCAATCTTTTAATGTCATTGCTTTTGGGTAGTGAACTCTATGTTGTTTGTGTCCCATGTGAGAGTAGTGAATCATCATGGAAGTCCTGGATTACATCTTCTAGTTCCTCTTCATGTTTTTCCTCCTCAGCCTTTTGCATGGAAACCTTTATAGCTGAACTCATTCAAGTTATTACAAGCAAAATTATATCCAAGTTATTACAAAAATAATAAGAATGATGAAATAGAATTGATGGAGATACCTTGTCAGTTCAAGGTTAATGATATTAAATTGCAGTGCTAAGGGTTTTAATTAGACACTTGGAGATACTTCCTCAGTATTGTAATGTAATATATTAGCAATGACCTAAAAGAAGTTGTTTATCTTATTAAATATATATATATATATATATTCACATTTGAAATATATATTTCATACTTGATGATATGTTGTCCAAGGAGAGGAAGAAATATACCACTTCTAATATTTCTACATGGGTCCAAATACTGTACAAAGACCTGTGTACAGAATTAAATGTCCTTGTTATCCATCCTGATGCCATGGGAAAAATAGAGAAACTTTAATTATAATTTCTATTATAAGTATAACCCATATTTATTAAGACCTCTAGGCACTTCTATAAGAATAGTTCAAATAATCACCTGCAGTTTATCCAGTGGAAAAATTTGAGCTAAAGCTCAGATCAGATTTTCTTAACTTATAGCATGTCAGCTATTGGGTGAAGCTAAAACTTAAATCCCCAACTTTATTTTTGAGTCTGTCTAATCTTCTCTGTTTACTTGACAGTCCAAGTTTCCTTTGCTTTCCTCTGCCATCACCCCAAATCCTTTTCCCATGTCCCTGCTGAACACTGCAGTGAACTCACTTAGAAAAATAAACGCAAAACTGAAGGAATGCCCTACCACAACCCATTGGTGCAAACTGAATGACCAAGTTAAGATGACTTCATTATTTTAAATAACCAAGAGAAAGATTGTGTGTGGAATTTCTGTACTTCCTACCTCTGAGAACATGCAGGTTAGTGAAGGGTTAAAATAACAGATCTCCATTTTTATTTTTATTGTATTTTTATGGGAGATTAGCTAGAAAAAAATACAGAACCAAACTTCCCCATTGTCCATTCGCAACTATTAAATAAAGGTTCTTCCATCTCTACACTATTCTGAAACAAATCAGTTATCAGACCCTTTCATTCTTGCATTAGCAATAGCAAATATTATTTATCATAAGGGAGAAGCCAGTCTGCCTGTGCCAGACCCAGGGGCCTTCCTTTGGCCAGTTAAACTTCAAGACTGAATTACTACATTTTTTGATACCTGCAAAGCACTCTGAGCATAACATTCGGTCATCCTTTAAAACAGCAAATGGAAGTCATTTAAACCAGATGAGTAGCAGACTAGAGATTTGGTATACCTACAGCAGAGGGCACACAGCACCATGTACCTATTTGAAGAAAATGAAGAGTGGGTGGCCGGAAGAAAGAAAGGCTTTCCTCATCTAACCTGTAATTTAACATCTGTGACAAATTACTCCCAGAGTTGCCCTCATAATTGTTGTATCTACCATCAGTCTCCAGGGGAGACTGACCACCTGAAGTAGATGAAAGTGAAAATTCCGAGCATGAGTTCTGTGAGACAACAGCAGCCACATCACCATGAAAAGTGTTTAGTTTCTTGATACAAAATGAACATTCTACTTATTTATATTAGACAATTTGACTTCTGCAAGGCATTTTCCATTTTGAATACTATGTGTTAAAAATTCATGTATTTATACATTTGTATGTAATGGGGACTCTGTGGTCCATATATTTTCTTGCATAAATTTATGAGTATGAAGAAAGAAATTAGTGTGATTTTTTAGATAAACTGAGAAAAAAGATTTTCTATTTTTCTAAAAGACCTAACTGATAAAATGGTCTACTCACATTCTTCCAAGAGTCCAAATGCTCCATAAGCCTGAACACAGACAACTAATTCACTAATTAACCAGCTACATCTTACTTAACTATATATTTATCAAGAGAATATTTAATAGCTAATTGGAAATTTGATTTTTAGGTAAATTATTCCTCACATTTGGGTTTCCTATATTATTAAAAGTATTTTCTCCGTGTTTTATCAAAAATACTTGACATTCTCTCAAGTAAAAAACATATTTCCCTTTTTTTATTTTTAATCTTGTTTGTTTCCAACTTTTGTCATGTTTTCTTTTTAGTTATACTTCTTGTCCATTTGTATACCCTGAACTCTACCAATGCCTTCACAGAATGTTTTCATCTGTGATCATTCCCTTGAAATCCAAGCTCATGTATTCAGCTGCTCTATAAAAGACTGCTAAGAGTGATACCAAGAAACTGCTCTTACAAGCTTCTCCCAACGAGAAGCTTGCTCTCTCTGCTACCCACCCAATATCTGGTAGTTGTCTCTCCACCGCCAAACTGCTCAACCTGCCCCTTACAAGTGTAATCAGGCTTGGAATCTTCATTCAGTCTCAATATTCTGGCTTCTCTCCATTCAGAATATCTAAAGAATCTGATGCTTCTATACCCATGGTCAAAATCTCAATTTTATCTCTCTTCTCAGCTACCATACAAGTCTGCAAACAGAACTGCTCCCTTCTGCCCTTCCATTTTTTAGGTCTATCCTCAGCACAAAGGTAAGACGGATTGTTTTAAAATAAAGACAGATCATATTACTCCTCTACTGAAATTGAATTAACTTCACTAAAAGCAAAGGTTAATTTCTTTCCAGTGCCTTAACATATATGAAGGATTTGATTCCTATGGCTTATTTCCCTTTTTTATTGCTGGGCCATCTCTCCCCTCCACTCTGTTATACTTTTTGAAAATACAGGCCTGCTTGCTATGAAAGTCTTTGTCCTTACTGTACATTGTCTGCAGTTATTTTTTTATTGACATCCACATAAATCCCTCTCTCACCTTCTTCAGGACTACATAAAATGCTACATAGTTACAGCAGAGATCCTCATTATCTACAACTCTAGCATCAACCATCTCTGATAAAACATTTGCATGGTAGAACTTACCATAAGACAGTGGCATATATATATATGTGTGTGTGTGTGTGTGTGTGTGTGTGTGTGTGTTTGTGTGTGTGTATTTACTATTTTCCATTTGAATTTATTTTGTGCCAGTGCCTGTGCCTGTGCCTATGCGTGTGTGTGTGTGTGTGCGTGTGTGTGTGTTTCTGGTGGAGGAAGATGTTCAATACCCCTGAGCATGGTGAAAGTGAGAGAACAACTTGAAGGAATCAGTTGTCTCCTTCCATCATGTGAGGTCCATGAATCAAACTCAAGAGTCAAGTGTGACAGTAGGCACCATTACATGTTGAGACGTGTCTTCAAGTCTGTATCACTTTGTTATGCTCTGTTGCATGCATGGTTTAATTTTGTCGCTGCATGGTTGTAAAAGTACAGAGAGAGAATGTGGCTCAAAAAGTGTTAAAGGCGGATTATTACATGATTTTCTTTGTTTTAACCTTTACACATTAATCTTCCATTACAGTTTGGCATACAACAACCACTATTATTTAGAAAATGTTTAATAATAAAACAGTAGAAAAGAAGATATTCAAGAACATGCAAACCCTTAACTGCAGATGGAGCAATTTTTTTCTTTCTTTTTTATTTTTTTATATTTTTTATTAAGAGATTTCCTATTCATTTTACATGTCAACCTCAGATTCCCCTGTCCTCCCACCCCCAGCCTTTGCCCCAACCCATCTCCCATTCCTACCTCCTCCAAGGCAAGGTCTCTCATGGGGAGTCTGCAGAGCCAGGTACATTCAGGTGAGGCAGGTCCAAGCCCCTCCTCCCTGCACCAAGGCTGTGCAAAGTGTCTCAACATAGGCACTAGGTTCCAAAAAGGTGTACCATGCACTAAAGACAGGTCCCGGTCCCACTGCCTGGGAGCCCCCTAAAGAGTTCAAGCTAAATAACAGTCTCACTTTTCCAGAGGGCCTAGTCAAGTACCATGGGGGCTCCTCAGCTATTGGTCCACAGTTCATGTGTTTCCACTAGTTTGGCTAGTTGTCTCTGTACTTCTTCCAATCATGGTCTCAATATCTCTTGCTCATAGAATCCCTCCTTTCTCTCGTTGATTGGACTCCTGGAGCTCTGCCTGGGACCCAGCCATGGATCTCTGCATCTGCTTCCATCAGTCACTTGATGAGGATTCTATCATGACAATTAGGGTATTCAGCTATCTGATTACCAGAGTAGGTCAGCTCAAGTACCCTCTAGACCATTGCCAGTAGTCTACAGTGGAGTCATCTTTGTGAATTCCTGGGAACCTTCCTAGTACTATGCTTCTCCCTATTCCCATGATGTCTTCATTTATCATGGTATCTCTTTTCTTGTTTTCCCACTCTGTTCCTGATCCAACTCAAACTTCCCACTCCCCTAAGCTCTCTTTCCTTCAATGCTTGCCCTCCATTACCCACCATCACTCCCAGTTTGCTCCTGTAGATCTCATCTATTTCTCCATCGCTGGGTGATATCTGTGTCTTTCCTAGGTTTGTCCTTACTTGCTAGCCTCCATGGAGCTGCGGGTTGCAGTCTGGTTATCCTTTGCTTTACATCTAGTATCCACTTATGAGTGAGTACATACCATGTTTGTCAACATGTAGAAGATTGCAAATAGATTCATATCTGTCACCATGCACAAAACTTAAGTTCAAGTGGATCAAAGACCTCAACATAAATCCAGTTACTCTGAACCTGATAGAAGAGAAAGTAGGAAGTAGTCTTGAACACATTTGCACTGGAGATCACTTCCTAAATATAACACCAGTAGCACAGACACTGAGAGCAACAATTAATAAATGGGACCTCTTGAAACTGAGAAGCTTTTCTAGGGCAAAAGACACAGTCAATAAGGCAAAACCCTTTTCTTTCTATGTTATCTTTATCTTCTTCTAGCTATTAGGATTGCTTCTGGGAATGTAACTTTGGTAGAGCAATAGCATAAGTCATACCTGTATTTCTTCCATCAACCTCATGAACAACATTTCATGAGGTAAAAGGGATTGTTCAAACTACATCTCCATCTCTACTTCTAGACTGAAGATTCATTCCCCATGTTGCCAGAAGTTTGACTGCTGATTAACCAAATCTGAGTCTTATAGTTGGAATTGCCTTTAGGTAGTAAGGCTGTCTATTCAAATGCATGGCATACACAAAGTAGCTTGCATCCAAAGACTGGGCAGTGTAAAAGCCATCACCAATAACAATCCCTGCTACTTTTCCTCCCACCTCTTCATCTCCATTCCTTTCCTCCTCCTTTTGCTCCTTCTTTTTATTTTTTGCTGTTCTGGTTTTGTTATGCTTTGAATGTGAAATATCCCTCACAGGCTTATATACTTGAACAAACTGTTGCTACTGTTTGGGGAGTTTGTGTAGCCTGTAAGTGGTGAGACCCTGCTATTAGAAACATGTCAAATATGGTCAGGTTTATACGTTGTAGCTTGGCCCTGGCTTCCTAGCCAAGGTCACTCTGGCTTCCAGTACTTTGAAAACTTGACCATCTGCAAACTCCCATACCAAAGCCAGAGTCCCATCCATTGTTCATCCCCCTGCCATAAAACTGTGAGCCAAAACAAATCTCTCTTCCTTTAAGGTGATCTTTTTCCATTATGTGCTCATAGGATGGAAAAAATAATTAAAATGTGATCATTATCTTTAAGTTTTATTGCCAAGGTTGAAAGCTCTTCTTCCTTAAAAGTAGGGATGCGCCGGGCGGTGGTGGCGCACGCCTTTAATCCCAGCACTCGGGAGGCAGAGCCAAGCGGATCTCTGTGAGTTCGAGGCCAGCCTGGGCTACCAAGTGAGTTCCAGGAAAAGGCACAAAGCTACACAGAGAAACCCTGTCTCGAAAAAACCAAAAAAAAAAAAAAAAAAAAAAAGTAGGGATGCAAAATTTGATTACAGATAATATAGATTCTTCTGCCTTGCAAGAGAATCTATTCTCATCACTACCAGAATGTATCTTGGTGTCTCCACACACTTTGAAAATACCTAAACTTTTCAGGTATTACTAGAAATCAGTCGATGTGGAAATCAGGAACATCTTAAAGAAGGGCATGTGAAGGTGTTGAGTGGAGGGCTAATATAGAGCCAGCTTATTGTGAGTGCTTTAGAGATCTGTGATGTGGAGATCATTGGAGTAAATAATTTGATAATCAGTGAAAAGTCATCTTTGTTTTCTTAGTGGAAAAAGCAATCTACCATGAAAAGTAATACGTATAACAGGGATGTTTCATTTTCTTATAATTTACTTTTATTTTCTGTTAATTGGTGTTTTGACTGCATGTATATCTGTGTGAAGGTGTCAGAAACCCTGGGAGTGGAGTTACAGGCAGGTGTGAGCTGCCACGTGAGTGCTGAAAATTGAACCTGGGACCTCAAGAACAGCAGCCAGTGCTCTTAGCCACTGAGCCATCTCTCCAGCCTCTAGTTTCGTGTTTTTATATATACAAAGTGCTAGATATAGTCCCTTAAAGAATCAAAACTGTGATATTTATATCACACCAGGGTAGTGTGATTAGTTGTTCTAATCACATACTGCTAAATCATAAACTGTATACCTGTATACATAATGAAATACAATTTATCAAGATACATAGCAATACCAGGTTGCAGATACCAATATCAACTATGAGAGTATATTCTAATAAATAAATAAATAAATAAATAAATAAACATATATTTTCTAAATCACATATAAATGTATTATTGCTTTGCAAATGTATAGTGAATTCATGAGTCTGAAAACTGTAAGGTAAATGATGTAACTTCACTTACCATAGCATTTAGTAGTCCATTCAAGCAATCTGTAGACATTTTCCATATAACTTTTAGATTCTGTGGGTTTAGAGATCCTGTTTCTCAGAAGAATGTTTCTGCCTAGGCACATAGGTAGAGTTCTATGAAACTTTTCTCTCTGACTTACAATCAGTATTTGGGCTCTTGATACTGGTGGACAAGAATTGAGGAACATGGTAAGATTATGCAGACTGGATTTGGATCACAAAAAGGTAGAGTGATTTCCTCCATGGGCATAAAGGAAGCATACAAATTTATGTAGTGGTCAATAGCATCAATTATTTTAAGCGAACAGAAACAGGTGCACAACTTTGGTCTCACTAGTGTGTGGTTATTGGGTACTCAGTATTTCTTAAGTCTGGGTCTTCCCACTAAGCAAGCCACTTAACTAAGAAGGGCTGGTTAGAATCTTTGAGGGTGATGCTATCATAAGAACCTGAAAGCCATTGCATTATGGAAAATTGTATTTCCTATTACTGGCCTTTATGTAAAATTTCACAGGAAAGGGGAACAACTGGAATTCTGGTAGCATCAGTTCCAGTTGAGAGGAACTCACTAAAAGAAGAAAGTGGACCTGAGAATGGATTCTGTGGTATAAAGTCAGGCTAACTCTTAAAAAAAAATGAAGCCGGGCGTTGGTGGCGCATGCCTTTAATCCCAGCACTCGGGAGGCAGAGGCAGGCGGATCTCCGTGAGTTCGAGGCCAGCCTGGGCTACCAAGTGAGCTCCAGGAAAGGCGCAAAGCTACACAGAGAAACCCTGTCTCGAAAAACCAAATAAATAAATAAATAAATAAATAAATAAATAAAATAAATAAAATAAAAAATAAAAAAATGATGAAGTTTTGGATTCTGGAAGTACTGGCTTCTGACTGTCCACAGCTAGGTCCATCTCTCAGGATTATTTTAAGTTAAACAGAGCTACCTAAACAAGGACTTTGTTGCAATAGCAACAATTTTAATATTCATTACTATGCAATCTTTATCTTTCACTTCCTTTGTTGTGTTTAGTAAAAGGTGCAGGTAAATATACTTGCCTATCTACAAATATATGTCTCAAAATTTATTCTCCTAAGAGCCTGACTGAAAATACAAGGTGATGGTCTGTATCAGTTTTAGATGTAGATACTGATGTTAATGCATAACAGAAAATGGTAGTACATAAATATGGTTATATCTTTATAACTGATAAACACATATATATTTATATAGTCTCATCTACCTATTTCTCTCCCTCCCTCTGTGTCTGTCTGTCTGTGGATGGGTGTGTGTGTGTGTACAAACTTTGCCAACACTGCCATTGGTTTCAATAAGAGGAAGGCAATGCAAGTTGTCTTCATTATCCTAAAACTATCATTTTTTTTCTAAGTCTTGATTTTCCATACTCAATATATCTTTTTTTTTACACTTATTCATTTAGGTGGTATGTCCATACCACTATGTTTGTGTGGAGGTCAAAGGACAATTTGCGAGTCATTTTCTCCTTTCACCTTGTGGCTCGAGGGATCACATTCAGATCACTAGGCCCAAAGGCACATGCCCTCACCTTCTGAGCCATGTCAGAGGCCCAAGTATGATTTTTAATATAACATCTGTATTTGAAATAATGTCAGCTAATAGGTACTAACTGATTGTTACATTAAGAGATCACAGTTATCAACAGCAATGGTATTAAGGAGGGAAAGATAAATGTCTGCTTTTATGAGATCATTTGAAGTCAAATCAGGTTCTGATGACAGCGTAGGAAACTTGAAAGTACAGAACACATGCACATAAAACAGATGGACCCTGGGGTCCCATTTCCATAGAATAGGTTTCCAGTAAAACAAATTCAAAGTTGATGTTATTGATTTAATATCTAAACTGTTCTTGGGCTTAAAAATATAGAAAATACAAACTTCAAGCTCTATAAAACCACATAATGTAATCAATTGCACAGATAACACTAGGTCTTAGGAACGGGAAACTTATAAGCTACAGTGGTACTTGACTAGGTTAAGAGTCAGTTTTGAATGGAAAGACACAATATTCTCAAGAAGATGAGTAGTCTGCCCCCACAAGCCTAGAAAAGAGAGTGAGGAAAAAAATCAAGAATCACCAGGGCCACGGCTTCAGGACCCTCCTCTTCTAGGACTGTGGAGCTAAGACACCATTATGTTGCATAGGTGGTCTCTGAAATAAATTTTAATTAAATTGGGTAATAAAAACCACTGCCCTTTATGGTGAGAAAGAACTCGTAAAATTTTTGTGTGACTGCCAGGTAATGTTTGCGTTGGTGTCCATGAGGGGTTTGGGTCTTGCTGTTTTCAGCTGTACAAAAGTTATGACTGAAAAAATAGAGACGGTCCCCCTTTCCCTCATGTGATTGTGAGTCAGCACTGTTTCACCTAGTGGCCTGTTGTGACACTGGTGATTGAACTGAACTATCATGTATTAATATCAGTCATGATGATGAGATTGTAAGCTAACAGACAAAACCGTACATTCCTTCTTCATAATGAAGGAGATTGGAGTGTTATTGTTGATTTATGGTAATTCTGTTCCATAAGTGACAATTTAAAAATGAAAATTTTCTTAATATTTTTCTAAATGAATTTGATTTAACCCATGAAATATATATGTTTTATCTGTATGTTCAAATACTTCTGACTTTTATCAGTCACATATAAACTTTACTTGTTACAGTCAAATCGTTGTTTTCTGAAATAGAAGTACATGTCTATATATTTCTGGAAGCCCCCACAGCTATAGGCTAAAGCTCAACTAACCCTGTGCCAGTGTCCTCTCCCTGAGCTCATGTGCGTCTCCTTTTTCAGTCAGTTGGACATATCTGCTGTTTACATGTGTTTTATCAAGCTCCATCATTTACATACAAATTATCTTCTACAAAGAACAGTCTTTTCTCTTGTCCGTTTTATGTATACTATTCACCCTTTGAAAGACAGGTACAGGTTTTAAATTCAGATAAAGATAGCTTTAAGATCCTGTTTACTAGAAATGTAAATTTGAGGGAATAATTTAATGTGCTTTAGCCTTACCAACTTCATTGACACAACAGTAATAAAATTCACAAGTTTGAGATGATTGATAAAGTATTTAATACATGAGGGCATCCTCATCCTGTTACGTCTTCAAATACTGTGAGCTCATAAAATACTTGCATATTTTTTTTCATTCATAAAAATGGCAGATCTTTTATAAATAGTGTCCTTATTTAGTCCTACCTCTTTCAATGTGTCCACCAGTATTTATGCATATGCTTAGCACCATCTATAATTGTTTATAATGAAAATTTTAATATTATATAATAATCATTATTAATTTAATTTTTTCTTTTGCGCTATTATCACTAATATTTTAAGTTTGATATTGTTAGTAATGATTACATAATATCCTTTCTGTGATTCCACTCTACATATGATTTAACACTACTAATCATCATATACTTGTTTTTCCATGTTTATTTGTCTCAAGATGGTATGGAATTTGAAAAACAATGCTATAGTGACATTGGCAGATATTTGCTCAATTTGTCCCTCCTTTTCCATATCCTTTTGGTATCATCTATGGTTAAAAGTGGCTAGGGGTTGAATTCCAACTAAAACACTCTGAGCTGAACAGTGCCATTCTTAGATCTGGTTCAAAACACTGATTATCCATTTTCCTCACGGGCCATTTCCCTGCAGCCTGTTACAGATAAGCACCAAACTTAAAGCAGTGTATGAGACATGAGAGTGGGGCCAGTTTAGGTCCCTCAAACACTATTTTCATGAAGGACACTAATACAGGATAGCTCTTTTATAATTAAGAAACAAACCAATACATGGCAGGCCTAGAGATTGAGAATGGCCACAGACTCAAGATCTCCTTCATGAGCCAATTTGTCTCTGTTGGTTTTACAAATCTCTTCTGCTGCAGAGTTGAAATATCTATAGACCACAGCAAATTCACCAAAACATTTCTCACAGCACTGAAATTTGAATTTTATATTAATATTCATGGCTCATTAAATAATGTTGATGTCATGAATTTATTTCATTTTTTATACATATGTGGTGTGTGGGGTGTGCATGAGTGTCCTCTTGTGTGGGTGTTGGTTCAGATATACATGTGCACACATGGTATGTGTGTATGTGAGGGCACAAGCAGGTGTGTGAGTGTGTGTGTGTGTGTGTGTGTGTGTGTGTGTGTGTGTGTGTGTGTGTATGTATGTATGTATGTGTGTGCATGTAGAGCCTAAGGTTGATGTTGGGTGTTTTCCTCAAATTTTCTCCACCTTATATGTTGAGGTAGGACCAATTACTGAAGCTAGGCCTTTATGTTAGTCTGGCTAGCCAGCTTGCCCAGGGATTCCCTGTCTCTGCCTCCCATGCAATGGGGTTTCCAGGCTGGTTAACAGGCCAATCCTGCTTTTCCTTGTGTTCTAGTATTCTAAGGTCTGGTTTCCATGTGTGAATGTGAAGTGTTTTTGCAATCTCTCTAGCCCTATTCCAAGTTTTTAAAAGTTAATGACTATGAAAAATCCAGTGGTGGCTTTGGGTTGATAATGTGCTCAACCACATTGACCACTAAAATGTAAGAGTTCCTGCATTACTAAAATTACACTTAACTTACAAATATGAGAGTTATCATTTATTCATGTTTCTATTCCCCAAAGCAAATATATACATATCAGGCAGTGGATAATGATATGATGAACAAATAAATGTGAAGATGGAATTTACTCAGTTTTTTACGTTGTTGAAGTGATAAAGAGTCAGTGTGATAGCCAAACAAAATGTCATAAATCCCAGTGTTCATCATTGCTACGTGGAAAAATGATTACATACAAATCAATGTATGCACACATACATACAGAGAGAGAGAGAGAGAGAGAGAGAGAGAGAGAGAGAGAGAGAGAGACCTTACCCCCACACACACATTTGAAGATAACAAAAAGTTACTTAATTTTTAACCTAATTATAAAAAGGGAGATTGAAAATAATATGAGACAGAATGCTCTATTTATCAACATGAAAGCTATAGCATTAAATTGTAGTTTCTTAAATGTGTGAATAATCTACAGAAATGCCATAACAAATTTATTGACTATGTTGAAAATATTATCTTTTAATAGAACGTGTTAGATGAAAGTAGACAGAGTCGAAGATTGCACTCTTCACTTGGTATGTTGGAACATACCTGCAATCCCACACTTCAGGATTCAGAAGCACAACGATCAAGAATTCAAGGCCAGCCTATATTTTCCAGTGAAACCCTGTCTTTAAAGTAAAAGATTTATTTGTTTTCCATATATCCTAGCTCTTCTGACTCAGCACTAATCATTATTGTAAAACATTCATTATTTGTTTGGATACTTATTTAATGCATTTCCCAATTAGATATTACGCTTGTGGTGGCAAGGACCGTGCCTACTTTACTTCTGTCTTCTCAGCAATTAACCCAGTTCTGGGCCTCTATCAGACAGCCAATATATATTTGTGAAGTGAATAGATAAATTATAAATACTATTCTATTTAATTAAATGGAGGAGACTGTTGAAAGAATAATTATTATGAATCACATGAAAATTTTATTAAAGTCAAATATACTTTACTTGGCATGTTACCAAGCAGCTATAAAATGGAAACGTGGAAATAGCTTTCAAATTGAGAAATAAAATTCCCCAAACTAAAACAAGTAAAAAGCATAATTGTCACCCTAAACAAAATAGCAATATACACATATGCATACATACATATAAGAGACAGAAAGATAGATGATAGATAGATAGATAGATAGATAGATAGATAGATAGATAGATAGATGATAGATAGATAGACAGATAGAGTGAGATGGATAGTTCGATAGATGGACAGATATAGATGTATAGTGCATGTTAGGCAACTTCTCTGTCATTGAGAATTCCAGACAAGTACCTGGATATTTCTAGTAGGAAGTAATACTTTGTGAGAGGCAAATACAATCACATGCTTTTAATTATATATACAAGGAAGAAAAATAGCTGTTGTAAAATAAGCTCAAGACAGTTTGAAGCCTCATAAGAGATATCCTGGTCACAAGTAAGTTTGCTTGATATGTTCAGCCTGCCAAGGCAATAGAAAACATCAAGAGTAATTTGGAAGTCTGAGTCACTTAAGCAGGCTAGCGAAGAATGCCATTTTTAATCATCTTGGGTCGATTTATGAACCTGGAACTCAAACATCTAGCAATTCCCAAAGCTTAATTCAGGTACATATAGTTCCAAACTCATAAGATCTTGGAGTCATAGAACCAGAAAAGGAAAACACTGCTACAAAGCAGAGCATAGTGTTTCAGACATACATCTTCCTTCTAAGGGTCTATCTGGGTGCTTGGAAAGGGGGAAGGAGCAATTCTCAGATATATAGCCCACCTAGGTAAAGCACTTTCAAATGTACTTCATTTATTTATTTTAGGCAATTTTTGGCTCAAAATCATGCAAAATTACTGTCTCCAGTTTCACTCTGCTCTTTTGAAATAGTCCAGATTTTGTGCTAAGAGTTTAAAGCCACAGCAAAGAGCTAGGCCAAGAGGGAAACCTTTTGAAGAGTTCTCACAGCTGTGAAAACACAGGCCTCAGGCTGTGTGTAGAGTTACTTCAAACAGCTGCTTCAGGTGACTAAACACCTTGAGTCTCATTCATCAAGTGTTGTTTATACTGGCTGACAGACCAGACTTAGAAAATTAACTCAGAGAAAAAAGATGTAGTACATACCAAGTATGGGAAAGGAAGCTGGTCCTTCAGATGTGTAGCAGGAAAAAGAAGTAACTTGACTAATTTTAAAAGAAAACAAGATTAATTTTATTTTATGTTAACATTTCTTTTGATATATATTGCATCTTTACAATAAAATTTGAAATGGCACTGATGTCTTACCATGCAGGGAAATACCTCAACCATATGGTTATAAACAATTAGTTAATTAATATCATGGAAACATAACTTAAATCATAGGTATACCAAATACACTGTGTCAGTTTTTTAAGGAAAATAAAGGTTTCTTCTTGCTGAAATCACTGCATTTGTTTGAATGAAGGCTGACAGACAAGGTTCATCACTCATCATTAAAAATTTCTTTCATGTATTCTAGTCACAGAGGTGATATGATAAAACGTTTTAAGCCATGTAACTATTTGCATGGATCAAAAGAAGAATGAAATAAAATAACATGGGTCAGTGCCAGGCAAAGTATTCCCAGTTAAATAAGCTTTAAATATTGAAAGACAGCTTTAATATTTCCTTTTAATCAGGAAATAAGTCACTTGGTAAATTTTTTCCTTGTAACATCTAGATGGTTTCTAAAAACTTTCTCTGCCACTTCAGCTCATCAGTAAGCAGAAAAATCTCCACTGCCCTCTCCTTTGTCAGTGCGGACGTCAGTTGTCAATTCCAATGGCAGTTATGTTATCACTTATATTATGGAAAGTTTCAAAAAGAAAATATCATTGCAGCTCGCCTAACATCCTCCGATCTTTCATCACAGTTCATGGATGATAGTTAAATATTCTGTTTTCTGATTGTTTCTCATGGCTGCAATCACTTTCATTTCTTTTAATCAATGACTCTGTGGCACTTCTCAAAGTGTACCTTGACCTTGAGATCTTGAAGGAAAATTGCAGATTCCTTTCCCTTTGGAGACCTGAGATTTGGCATTTCTAACAAGCTCCCAGTGTCAACAGATGCTCATGGAGGCAGAGTCAGACCTTGAATAATCAAGACTTGCATTAAGTACATTAGTGAAGACCATCTTTTTCTACTTTTCTTTAACCTTAAAGTCTACTTAAAGATTATATATATAGTACATTCAGTTGAGACAGAAACAAGTCTCTCCTCCCCTGCATCAAAGGTGGTCAAGGTGTCCAACCATAAATAATGAGATCCAGAAAGCCAGCTCATGTACCAGGGATAGATCCTGATCCTACTTCCAGGGGACCCTCAAACAGCTACACAATTGTCTCCTGTAGGAGTTGAGGGGTAGGCCAGGAGGGAAGCAGGGGGAAAGATGAGGGAGGAGAGAGGGATCTGTGGTTGGCATGTAAAATTAATAATTTTTTAAATAAATAAATAATAATAAAAGTCATTAAATATGTTGTATACCAAGAAGTATATATGTATTTGAAAATGGAAGCATATTTTCCCCAAGAATTAAAAGAAAAGGTTATTGAAAACCAGACTAGAGTCAAAATAATGTTTTACTTTTTAGAGTATAGAGCCAAATTCCAAAAACATGAATTTTTGATAAATAGAAATATACATTCATGTTGTCATCCCAAAAGGTACTAGAGATGGTCATCAAAAAGAAAGAAAGAAAGAAAGAAAGAAAGAAAGAAAGAAAGAGAGAGAGAGAGAGAGAGAGAGAGAGAGAGAGAGAGGAAGGAAGGAAGGAAGGAAGGAAGGAAGGAAGGAAGGAAGGAAGGAAGAAAGAAAATGGATATCACTATGAAAGTGAAAAGTGACATGGTGGTGACTTGCTAATCCAAAAAACAACAATAAAATTAAAGATGCAACTTTCATGAGTAAAAATGAAAGAAGCAATAAAGTCAGGATGAAAGGTGTTGGAAACTATAGGAAAAGTATAAAGGATGGGTGCTTTGTGTATTTGTGTTCATCTGCATGCAAGCATGTTTGTGTGTGTGGAGGCCACAATACAGCCTCAGGAGCCACTTGGGATTTGAGAAAGGATCTCCCGTTGACACTGAGTTGACAGATTGTTAGTTGGGATGGTCCATGCATTCCAGGGACCCTCATGCTCCAGCTTCTTCAGCACTGGAATTACAAACCAGTGTTTTAATATGGCTCTGGAGATCAAACCCAGACCCTGAGGATTGTATTCTAAGCACAATATTGAGCTCTCTCCTCACCTACAGAGGGATACATCTTGAAAATCTACTAATTTACAGTTTAGGTAAGTATTGAACCCTTTAAAAGACAAAGACATAGAATCACAAATAGGTTTAACTCATATATTTATAATAATATCAGTTTATATATAGGTAGAAATGTGAAAATAATTTCTCTTAACCACAATGTTTGCTGTTTGTCAACTATGGTTCTGACACTTTAAGAAGGACTTGCAAAAGAAAATTAATAGTTGAAAACATTAGCTAGTCACAATTATGTTTGGAAGGAAATGAGAAATCAAGTGGTTTAAGAGATAGTGGAAATGCATGAACTGTGGACAAATAGCTGAGGAGCCCCCATGGTACTGGACTAGGTCCTCTGGATAAGCAAGACAGTTATTTAGCTTGAACTCTTTAGGGGGCCTCTGGCAGTGGGATCCGGACCTGTCCTAGTGCATGAGCCGACTTTTTGGAGCCTAGTGGCTATCGTGAGACACTTGGCACAGCCTTGGTGCAGGGAGGAGGGGCTTGGACCTGCCTCATCTGAATGTACCAGGCTCTGCTGACTATCCATGGGAGACCTTGCCTTGGAGAAAGTGGGAATGGGGGGTAGGTTGGGGAGAAGGCTGAGGGGCAAGAGGAGGGAGGACAGGGAAATCTGTGGTTGATATGTAAAATGAATAGAACATCTCTTAATAATAATAATAATTTAAAAAGAGAAAGTTCCCTGGAGAAATAAGCATAGCGGGATGGAAATTTATACATGCAATTAGTGAGGCAGAGTAAGAGGCAGGGATGCTGGATAAGGATTATTAATTATGCAACATTTATTACTGGTTTCCATTCAATCTCATTTACCAAATCAAGTAGGATGTGTAATCCTCACTATTGTTGAGGCTGAGGCTAGGAGATCTCAAGTTCAAGAGCTTGCATAGGCTGTAGAGTGGGTTTAAGGCCAGCCTTGGCAATCCGCATCCAAAAAAAAGAAAGAAAGGAAGCAAGAAAGATAGGAAGGAAGGAAGGAAGGAAGGAAGGAAGGAAGGAAGGAAGGAAGGAAGGAAGGAAGGAAGGAAGGAAGAAATTAAGGAGAGACAAAAGAAAGAAAGAGAGAGAGAGAGAGAAAGAAAGAAAGAAAGAAAGAAAGAAAGAAAGAAAGAAAGAAAGAAAGAAAGAAAGAAAGAAAGAAAGAAAAAATCCATGATCTTGTACTTGCTTGGCATGTATGAGGCCATAGGTTCAATCTTAATACTGTAAAATGAATTAGTGAATTAATGAAGAATGTAGGAAAGGAAGGAAGAGAGAGAAAGAAAGAAAACTGTTCCATTTAAATTCTGTAGCAATTACTATTTATGGATTAGTATGTCATGTACTAAGTTAATAAAGCACTATACAGTACATCTTAATATATTGAAAGATGTTTTAGAAGTTTAGCAAAGTGAATTTAGTGACATTAGAAGAGTCTTATAAAGGTGAGGTAATGAAATCATTCTCTCATTCTTTTTATGATGAAATTGTATTTCTGGGCCACAGATACATCAATATTTTTCTCAGTCCTGACTTGTGAGAAAAAGACACATTTTCCCTTGCAACCAAGAAATACAATTAAATGTGAATAGAAAGCAATGTGAATGTAAGAATAACCAAGATTATCTTTTATGAATTTTGGCTCCAGGGGCAACACATTAACTGTAAGGCATGGTGATAACCAGTCAACACAAATCGTTTATGAAGATGCTACCTGATTAGACAAGGGGAAGAGATAAGTACAATGGTCACAACACCACATCAAGTAGATTAGGTGTCACCACAACTTGTTAATAAATATTGAATAATACTGCTGCGTAAGGAAGGGGTCAGTGCTCAGAACAGTTACCTGTGTTTTAATTTCTTCCATCCTGCTTCTCTGAATTCCTGTTCTGGCAATATCAGTGGCATCCCAAACATAAGATTCCTTTTGTCACATAGCAGAAAAGGAAAAATACACTGGAAATGTACTAGAGTAGAACTTATTTGTCTAAAGGTTTGGTTGATACAACTTCTCCTCTATAAAAGTGACATTTGTTTGTCAAAGTAAAAACAAATGTGAACTGGAGGAGTATTTAAAAACATTCCCAAGGCAATGTCTATAAAGAACCTGTACAGAGCAGTCACTACTGGAATGTGATCTTCTTTCATTTCAACCAACATGTTCTTTCTACTCTCCTATTCTGTATGTTGTCCCAAGGCAATTTGAAGCCTAAGGTTCTCTTTCTACGTAAGTTCTTCCCTGATTTTCTGGGAGAGCTACTACTCAGAAGGAGAGCTTGTCATCTGAGGTGGTGTTCCATTCACCAGCCACTGGAATTTTCAGTCTCACTAGTATTTATCAAACAACAGATAAAATCAAAGAACAGATCTCTACAGAGACAGGAAGGGTCTCATCCACCAAAAGGATACCTTGACTTGAACCTATGAAGGATCTGGCTAAAGCATGTGCAGACTTTTACTTATATTGTGGCCTTCCTCCTTTTCTCTCACTGTTTCCCTGTCTTTCTCTACCTGTGACCTTAAGAATACCTTAAGAATGTCACTATGTAAAACATCAGTCCTGCAGTGTCTGACTTGCAAGCAGATTGGCAGCCAGTAGCTGGCATATGCTTCTGATTATGTTAATGAATTAGAGGTCAAGCCCTTTGACTCTTCAGTTAAAGCAATCTGAATCTGTTTAAAGGTAAAATTAAACTAAAAGGAGTTTTGGTTACCTCATAATCTCACCAAAAATAGCTCATTTAATATGTAGTGAAGTCTGGCATAAATGAAGGTTTCTCCTTTGATCTCACTACAACAAAGCTAGAAAACATAATTTTCCCAGCTCTAAGAGTGATAATAAAATATATGTTTTACTCACTGAAGCAAATGCAATTACTCATATTTTCCACTTAATGTATGGGATAAATTCCATCTCAACTTCACAAGGTGAAAATGGTCAAATGTGGGCAAACTTGGCTGCAACTTTCACTCTGCTCCTTTGAAAGCTCAGAGAGACAGCTGCCTGGCTTTCTAGCCACATCTTGTTAACACGTATCAATAAAGTGTGGGGAGGAGTGCTGATCCCTAGTGTGCATTGCAGGCAGGCTCTCCTGAGCCATCAAGAAATCAACACTTTGGGGCTTGTGTGGCTTCCTGACTCCGTGGAAACAGTCTATATGTCATTATGTTTTGTTTAACATAACTGATAAAACCATTCCGTTACAACAGTGCAATCTTTCTGATCTTTAAGCGGCGAGTGACAGATTATCAAAGCCAAGCTCACAGGTCCAAACTTGTGAAATTAAGGGAGGAAGGAAAATGAAAAACATCCCAATCTTTGTCATGGCCACAAAGGTTTAGATAGATGAGCAGGGTCAAGTTGTTTAGTAGAACTGATTCGGTAAAGTATTCTTCCAAAGGAAAGAAACAACATGCAGTACCAAAATAATTTCCTATATTTTAATGATACCATTGTCTCAAAAACATAAGGCAGATTAATTTTAGCAATCATGAGAATGTTGTTGAAACGTTAGGTGACTAAACATTTTTCAAGCGGATTTCTAGGGTAATTATATTAGTCAAAGTTTATTAAACACTATGGCTATCTAAGTACTGCACATATCTGAACTGCTCATTGACTGTACCTGATGTAACAATTATGATTATTACCACTATTTTATAATGAGAATGCTGATGTGGCATGGTTGAGTAAATTATTCCAGGCATGTAATAGGAATGGTACAGGTTATGATTTAAACCAACCCTAACCCAACAGATTCAACATTCTTTTGGCTTCCAAATATGAGTGTCACTTAAGAATTTTCTTACCATTTTGTTTACACTTTACTGTTAAAATGGGGAGGAAAGGAGGTGTTGTGAAATTATATGGTAGGCTTGCCTGACCCAGCTCACTTTGAACAAAATGTAGGTCTTAAACAGTAAGCAGGTCACTGAGATTAGCCATAATGTGGCTATGTGCAGGACATCTCTTCTTTCTTTCTATCTATATCTTTCTTTCTTTCTTTCTTTCTTTCTTTCTTTCTTTCTTTCTTTCTTTCTTTCTTTCTTTCTTTCTTTTTTGTTTTTGGTTTTCGAGACAGGGTTTCTCTGTGTAGTTTTGACGCCTGTCCTGGATCTCACTTTGTAGACCAGGCTGGCCTCAAATTCACAGAGATCCACCTGGCTCTGCCTCCCAAGTGCTGGGATTAAAGGCATAGGCCACCACCACCCGGCAACATGTGTTTCTTGAAGAACAAGGGCAGCTATAGAAATGTGAATAGCCTGGTCTCATGCAGAATGCATGTAGCCACGTGAAACTCATGAAAACCATTTGTGGTTGCCTTATAGTGGGTCAGCTCAGCTGTAATTATGTTTTCTGGAATTCTTTTTCCTTCAGCTATCTGGCATCAGAGTCAGCCATGGAAAAAATTGAATGCCATTGGAAAGGTACAAGTAGAAAGGCAGGAAGGTTTGGGTCTAAGTCATTTTAGGAAAGACACACTTGCCATTTATGTAATTGCTGATGTTGATATTCATCTCATTGGTGCAGGCAGCAATCAGGTGTAGTGGATCTCTTCTTCAAAGGCTAGGGTCATGCCTATCTGCAGAAGGTGGTAAGTGAAACATATGACTAATACTGAGGGTATCAAGGAGAGATGCAGCTCTAGTTTCTCTCACAAGGTCCTATTATTCTACGGCCTTCCCATATATAGTGAATTTTATTTATATGCACTTATGTCCCTGCTGCCTTCAGTCCCATCATTGGATGCAGATACGGCAGACTTACCAAGACTTCTTGAGGACAGTTATGACAATTCTACGTCCTCTAATAGCTCTCTCTGGTTTTTTTCACCCTCATATCAAATATCCTTTCCTGAAGCTGTTAGAATACTTTTCATGGTGCTGTCAGAATTTCTTGAGGAAAGCTTCTAGAATTTGGGGCTGCAGGTATCATAGGGTGAAGATGTCATAGAGACAAAGGTTAGGAAAACTGGACCAAGGACAGAGGATGGGGTAAGTGACATATAAGCAATTCAATAAAACATAGTATAGGAAACTTATAAGGGAACTTAAGTATACACAGTTTCATCATGGTGACATGGACTTTATAAGATGAAAATTGTCTTGCTCACAAGAAAATAGAGATAAATACGAACAGCAGTTTTCAGTGTTTTGAACAAGGCTGGTAGACTTCATTAACCTCCATGTGGGTGTACCTACACATTAAATAATAGCAACAAGGAATTGATTTGATGGCTTACAACTAGCTAAAATCCATCTGCAGAGACCCTCAGGACAAATTAATTTTTATCCAAAACCACCTACCCACAAGTGATGAATAGAGTCTGCCTACGGCAGTTGTGTACATCCTAGCTGCCAGAACTTAACTATATTTGATGACTGACTGCTTATAAAGAAGAAACTTCAGAGTACTAAGAAACTTAATAAAAATAAGTATCTCTAAAGGAAACAGCAAACTTAAATATGGCTAGCTTATTCATATAGACTGATTCGTATTTTTGCTCAGCAGAAAGAAAGAATTTAGATGCAAAAAAAGGATAGGGAAATGAATGGAATGATCAAATGAAAGTATAAGAGAAGCCAAAACGAAGAAAGAAAGAAGCAATTTACTTCAGTGATGTGATGAAAATGGACAAAAACTATTCTATAATGTGGCAATTTGTAGAAACCGAGCCAGGGTGGCTTACTCCATCATTCTGTAAGAAAAGCAATTCCAAAGAGTAAACAATTGAAAGCACTAGAGTTAGTCTGTCATATAACCTGTGTGTGATAAGTGAAATTTTCTGTTTTACTTATTGAGGAGAATGCACTTGGGAGAATATGATGTAACCAAACAGGAAAGTTGGATTTATCAATATATTAAACCAGTGCAGTTAATGATAGAGACTCAGATTATAGATCCTAAACAAAAACACCCTCAGTATAAATTAATATGTTTCTATAACATGTTATATAATATAATATAACATAATATAATATAGTATGTGGTGATATATTGTGTACCTCAATATATTAGGTACCCAAATAAACTTATCTGGAGATCAGAGGACAGAGCCAGACACTTGATTAGACATAGAGGCCAGACAGTGTTGCCACACACCCTTATTTCTATTACTCAGGAGGCAGAGATCCATCTATATCTCTGTGAGTTCAAGGCCACATAGAAAACAGAACCAGGCAGTGATGGCATACACCTTTATTCCCAGGACTTGAGATCTCATGTCTTGCTTGGGAAGGACACATGCTTTTAATGTCAGGAAGTAATGTGGCAGGACACAGAAAGGTATATAAGGTGTGAGGAAACAGGAACTCGTTCTCTTTTGGCAGAGGATTTTATAGAGGTAAGCACTGACTGCAGCAGTTCAGTTGAGATCCATTTGGGTGAGGACTCAGAGGCTTCAGTTTGAGGAAACAAGATCACCTGAGGAGTTGGTAAGGTGAGGTTGGCAGTGGCTTACTCTCTGGCTCTCCGATCTTTCAGCTTTCACCCCAAAAATTGCCTCTGGTTTTTTATTAATAAGACCTTTTAAGTTTCATGTTACTATAATATACATCATATAGAATTATTGATATTAATAGGAAAAGCAGATGTATGTAGACAAAGGATAGAAAGTGGGAGGCATGCTAGTAGAGAGAATTCACCTTTGAGTCTTTGTTCCCAGGCAGACTAGAATGATATACTAGTTAGTTTCCTCAGCTCTTTTTGTAGAAATGTTTTTCAGACCTTAGCTCTTTCCTCCCTTTTCTACTACAAAGTGAGCATATGGCACCACAGTCTCACAAAAGAAAAGAAAACACAGTAGTAAATTATCTTAAATACACCTGAACTTAGGATATTCAGAGTCAAACTCTTCCTAGTTTTTCTTTTTCACATGATTCTAGATTTATTTTGCCATTTAAAAGTTTACTTTGGCTATGGTTGAAATTGAATTTGTTCTTCAAAGAAACACACAATGGAAGTACAAAGGGGAAGCCTCTGTCTGCTCCCTGGGAGTTCTGAAAGTCATAATTATAAAATGATAGAATTCTTAATGAAAACGTCACTTGGAAAGGTTGAGGTTGACAGCAGCACCACCGAGGAGGCATGAAATAAGTCACAGTGTAGTCACAACCATAAATACAACTAGATGATGCAATTTTAAATCCACTGAGACTTATTGTATAAATGTGACTCAAGTTCAGAATTAAAATCCTAAGAATAAACATGCATTGAAATTCCTAGAAAAAAAGAAACAAGATCTTTTCAAAAAATAGCCTTTAGACATAATATTATTAAAAATAGATTTCACAGAAGACTTGTGAAATAATATATCCTAAGAAAATTGACACACACATGCATTGACTCAGATGCACACAATAATTATTCTTAGCTTCTTTCCAGTCCTACCATGAGGTCTGCACAAAGCACACTGATCTGATCTCAGCTCTTTTTCTAGGGTTACATATGACTCTTGGAAAAACACACAATAACCTATCTACCCACATTGCATGCAAACACTCCCACCATCAACCCAGAACCAAAAGGTCAAGGTCATAATAAATAAAATGTCTTCTAAGCTATTTGTAGATTAATTAGAGATTAGTATCCAGATTTTGCCAAAGAATATGATCTGAGTATCTTTCCCTACTTGCAGTCCTTACGTGTGACAAACTTAAGAAGGGATCAGGAGCATGTAACATAGGTTGTTACAGTATCCTTCAGTTTTATCTTTTTAGACTTGCTAATCTTGCCTCTCTTGAGTCTTGTTTAATGAAAAATATTGTTTATCTGTTTTCTTTGATGTTTTTCTGTTCATTTTTCTTGTGCCAGAGATTCAGTGCCAGGCCTCATCCATGCTAGCTTTGGCACTGACCTATATTCCCCACATTAAACCAATTTTAGGAATTTTAAGTTGCAGGTAATTAATCCTATATTATAGCCAATTCAAGTTCAGTTAATATTATTTCTTGCCATGTATCCACTTTTATCACAAAGGGTGTTTGATATAATTTTATTAAATCTAATTTATTCTTTAGGAATAGGAAGTTATTCTTTCTTGGAAAGTTTTAGTACCTTAGGTATATGGTCCTTTCAGAACATTTCTTAACTCCAAGACAGAGAAGCTGATCCCAGGATTGCGAGCATGAATTCTTCATCCTGACACTTAATGATTGGCACCAGCAAGCCACAGTACCCCATATACTTTACAAGGAAGATTTTTTTGTTACTGTAAATCAATCCCCTATATTGTTTTAAGAAAAAAGACACTTTCTATAGATCACAATAAATTTCACATTGTGTCTCAATATGTCTGACTGTCCATTAATTCATCTATAACAGACTTTCAGCTAGGAGAATGCTCCTCACAAATTTGTTTATCCCAATCAGAACTTTGTTCATTAATATCACTCAAGTTAGTGAAGATATCATGCTTGCAATATTATCAATCCTCATAAATTATTTTCTGAACTAGTGGGTTCACCTTTAAAATAACATGCTGAAAGAAGAAATGCTATAGTCTCCCACCAAACGATTATTGTGCTGTTACTGAAAGAAAGATTCTAATGAAGACTTTCTGCTGTGAATTACATAGCAGAGGGTAAGACTGATGAACTTGTCACAGTGATATTTGAATTACAAGCCTTTTGGCCAGCACAGATTCCAATCTGTGTGATTGATAGCATCTAGAGCCACAGAGAGCTGACCATGTATGCTTGGGGTGTGTGTGTGTGTGTGTGTGAATTTGTGTCTTTACTACAAGCAGAGTTCTCAATATTGTTACCTATAGGACGTATTGTTATGCAATTGCTGTTTTATCACCCAAATTAAAGCTCAGGGTGTGATTTGCAAAGTATGTTTATTTATTATTAATTTTACGTAAGGCTTAATTTTGTTGCCAAAACTATATTTTGTGTTTAGGAATATGATATAACTTGTTGGATTATTACAGATGTACTTTATTATTATATACAACATTAACTAAAAACATTTTACATGTATGCATGTTTTGCCTGGATGTTTGTATGTGAAAACTTGTATTTATGGGTCTTACCAATTACATATTAGGCATTTAGTTCAGATGTGTATACAAATGAAGATTTAGAGATACATATGCATTTGTTTCTCTTCTTCGTTTTTATCATAATTATATTTTGGTTGAATTTTTCAGACTGTTTTCAGATTGGTTTTTACTATGTTGTCTAGTCTGGCCTTTAACTTGCTGTATAGGTCACGCTCATTTTGAAATTGTGATCCTCCTGTCTCAGTCTCTCAAATGATAGGATTGTTGTATTCAGCTACTTTCAGCTTTTAATACTATGACAGCTATTTAAAAGACATTTATACATTTATTACAGCCTGGTTAAAATGATAACTCACAAGGAGTATGTATGTTTATTCTAGGAATAAATTTTAGCAATACTTACTTCATACTATTTTAAGATTAATTTTTATTATTTTTTATTATTAGTATGTGTGCATGTCTGTAAGTGAGTATGTGTGCATGTGAGTGTAGGCAACCGTGGAGGTCAGAGATATAACATCCCAAAACATGAGTACTTAGAACCCAAACTGGAATGCTCTGTAAGGGAAATATGTGCTCCTAACCACTGAGCAAACTCTTCTGCCTCATAGAATGTTTTTATGCTGGATATTCTGTTGAGTGTTTCCAATAACACTTTAATATATTACTTGAGTCACTAAAATACTGTTGGTTGGAAATATACTAATGATTTTCAAATTTGCATTTCATTTTTTTCTTTTATTTTTGAGAGTATAATTGCATCGTTTCTCCCCTTTCCTCCCTCCCAACCCTTCCTTGTATTTATTCCTGCTTTCTATCAAATTCATGGTCTATTTTTATTTATTGTTATTACATATATATATATATACATAACTAAACACACATATATATTGCTAAATACATATGTCTATGTGTGTATATATGTATATATTGCTAAATGCAACCTCTTCAATCTGTATATATCACTCTTGCATTTTCAGGGCTGAATATATGATATGGTATTGGTGTGTTCTTCCCAGGGAAAACTATTTCTTCTGTTCTCATCATTCATTAGTTACCTGTAGTTCTTTGTGTATACTTGAGGCTTGGTAGGCTTTCCCCTGTCCATTGTGACACATCTCTTGCTCTTCTTGTTCAGATCATGTCTGAGCAGTCATCTTGTTAATACTTTACATAGCTTCTGGCATTGCTAGGAGACACAATCTCACAGCAAACTCCCTGACCCCCTTGGAAGAAACTGAGACCTAGAAGAGTCAAGAAACTTTTCTAAATGACACCACAAGTTTAGATTACTTTGCTGAGAATTTCACACAAGTACAATGTATTTGTAACATTTCTACCATTTCCTCTTCCCATCCAAATTCTCCTGTGCTCCTCTCTCAAGTCATATAAATGACCTTTTACATATAAATGACCTTTTCTATATACATATAAAATGTACTGAGTCAAATTATTGTTTCCCATGTGTACACATGTTTAGGGCTCACCATTTAGGATGGAGAAAACTATCTGGGTGGCTCCTCCCTGAGAAAACTGACTCTCCTTTCTTCAACAATCATTAACTGCCTGTAGACTTTAATCTACAGGTAGGGCAGGCTAAATTTTACCACTCACTTTGGCATGTCAATGAGTTTAGACTAATGCAGATTTATTTTGTGTGAGACACCACACTGTTGTGAGTTCATGAGTGTAGCATTCCTGTCATGTTTAGAAGACACCATCTCACAGTACTTATCCAGATTCCTTGGCTCTTACAATCTTTCCGCTTCCTTTTCTGCAATTATCTGTGAGTTTTGAGTATAGAAGCTGTGCTGTGTATGTCTGAATTGAGACTGATAACCCTAAATGACTTAGCTCTGCCTTTTGAGCATCGATGCATCTCGGTCCAGGAGCCATAGACTATCTTACAAAAAATCCTCATGCCAAGCAAGTCACATATCCCTCAGAGTCATGGGACAATGGGGTCCAAGAAACCCCCAAAGCAATATAGGCTATTGCTATTGCCTTCATGTAGCTCTTAGAAATTGAAGTTGAGACACTATTGCCAGAGACACCACAAGCTTCAGTCACAGGATCTGAGGAATCAGCCTGATTCTAACTTGGAAGCCTCTTCCATGTTGATTAGTATCAGGAAGTGCTAAGCCAGTTACCAAGGAGTAAACTTATCAACAGTGCTGCCTTGCTATAAAGCCTCCAAATTAAAAAGTTGACCATCTTGTCAAGGTAAACCCAAGCATGCAACAGTGGCACTTGTATTTTGAGCGTGATCTATGCCTCTAATCAGTTTGAAGGCCACCCCAAACTGGGTGGCACTCATGCCTGGTATTTTAAACCTAGCCAAGAACCTGTGGCTCGGGGGCAGGGAGGTCATAGACCCTAGAGAAGAATGTACTTCTGTCATCTTCCTAAACTAATACAGCCTCTGACTCTTCTGAATACTTACCCTCATGCCATAGGTAAACTGAGTTCCCACCTCTCATGAAAGGAGAGCCATTTTTGCAGCATATTCTTATTTTCTCCTTTCTTGTACTTCACAAGTTATCCCAGCCTATTTTCTGCCTAAATGTTCTTTCTTCCTAAAATATTTCACAATCTAATTCTTTAGAGTCCAAAGAACAAATGTACTTATTACTTTTGTGTTTTGCTTTTTTTTTGAATTTCAAAATTTGTTGCTAAATATTTGGATATAAGTATAACTCATTATTCTTTTAAAATATGCTTTCTCTAAAAAGTACATATATTTTTTGTAGGTACTTTTTTCAAGTTAGAAAGTATTTGTATTTGATTTAATTTCCCTGTTGCACATAGAAAATGGCATTGTCAATATATACTGAAAGATGTAATCATAATCTGTGATGATAAAGGTTGCTTTTAATCATTAAAAATAAATTCTAAGAAGGGCATTCTTTAAAAACACATATATGACAATAAGGCATGTACATTTGTCTTAAAATAAGCCTTCAACATTCTCCCACACTTTTCTCACCACTATCTCCATCTGTAATAATAAAACATGTCTTCTGATTGCAGCTATTTCTGTTATCTCATGTCTGAATCTAATTTATTTGCTATTCAACCTTACTTTTCCTCTATTATAAGATTTGTTTTTCCTGTAATGTAATACAAAGTTTTGATTTAAAAGGTACAAACCTTTTTTCCCCTAAAGACATGGTATTTTAAATTAAAAAGACAAATAAATTCAAAAGAGATGGCAGTGTTTTGCAATAAAACATCAAACAAATTGTAATATTTTTATAATCCAATAATTTTTACTTAAATGCGTTTTGAACTACATGCATTGGGGAAACAGCAATATCTACTTTTCCAATAAGAGGGAGTCTCAAAAATGTTTTGCTTATAATAATTTTGAAATACTTATTTACAAAGAATAGAGGGTTCCTCAGAAAGATTGTGATAGTCTAAGACTTCATTGTATTAACAATGCTATGAATTATGATGTTCTTTCCCTGACACTGGTATTAAAATTTAAAAGCTAATTTAGAAAACACAAAACCATAAGGTGGATTTTCTGAAGCCTGTTCCCTGTGCAATATCGTTTACTGCTTCACTTCTGAGAGGACACATGCTTACTTTGTTAGACCACAGAGCATGCTAACGCGACATACATGGTGGTAGTTCACTCGATTCCCTCACATATGTGTCACCCGGCAGGCAATTCCTCAACTCCTACATCTTCTCCAGTAGTATTTCTTGCTCTGTCTGTATGTGTAGGCCTACTGCTGCCTAAATCCTCTGGTGCAATGATCACTATAAAGCAGATAGACCATTCTCTGAAATTTGAACATTGTGGCTGTTAGAATATATTTATTTTAAATATTTTAAAGAAGTTTTATAAAGTTAATTCTAAAACATTTTTAAGTAAGAGCACTTAAAAATACAAGTCACCATTCTAATCTATAAACCTAGACTTGACGACTCATGGTACATGAGAGATGGTCATTGTCAGTCTTCAAGAAAATGATTAATTGAATTCCAAGCCAATTAGTCATCCAAGTAGGTAATATACTAGGTAATATACTTATCAAACATTAAAAAAAACTTGATATGTATTTCCTCCGTGTTTTGTTTAAATTTAATAATCATACATAAACCAGCATTAAAGTCTGATATAAAAATATAAGCCTAAAGTTTGGGTTTTTGATTATTTTGCTTCCAATGAGCATGATGCTCCTTTACAATACTTCTCTATTATGTTTGTTTGTTTGTTTGTTTTTCTTTTTAAATATCCTTGCTATCATGGCTCTTTGGCATGCAGAAGGTAGAGGAGTACAGTTGAAATACATTTATTTGCACTAATAGATTGTCTGATAACATTAAGGGATCAAATCTAAAATATTAGTAGAAGAGATTTTTCCCCATGAATCACCAAGTGGTCAATCTCAAATCTCTTCCCCAGAAAAAGTTGAGTTGAACTTTTACCCTAAATAGTTGTTCTAAAAACTTAGCCTACTCACTTAAAATAACTCTTAATCATGAAAATAGCCAAAAGCACAAGACATTATTTACAGACTTAGATAATTTATCTCATTTAGAAAAAGAAAAGCAAATCAAAAGGGAACCAGAAAAAAGTGAAAATGTGCACATATAAATCACATCCTCTCCACGTGTGTCCTTCAAGCAATACATCATTTCAGAAAGCAACCATGGCTCAGATCATTTTCCTGCTTCTCTCTCCACTTTTTACTGATGTATGTGGTCCAGAATGATCCATTTCATTTTATCCTTTCTCCTCTTTCCATTTTGGCCTAAGAATTTTTCTCTACAGTTGTTGACCGTTTTCTTTGAGACACTTCCTATCATTAAGTTTGTGCAATGCCTTTCTCTGAAAGTTTTACTTAAAATTGCAATGAAGAAGCACTCATGAAATCTCTTACAGTGCAGGTATTTACTCCCTCCTTGCTAACATGGTTTTGTATTGGGGTATATATTCTGGGGAAGGCAAAACAATGATTATATAGTGTGCTGTCCAAGGAAGCAAAGCCATTTAATCATATACTCTGGCACTATCTTTTTAAATGTCCAAAGTTCATATGATATTTTTTTTCCCAGTCAAATCAACTACTCAACTACCCCAGTCAGTTGCTTTAGGAATAGGAACCTTATCAGAATTACTGTATGAACAATGCTTTCTTTCCACATTTTAAGTCACTACCACGTTTGGAATGTCAGAACAACATAGATCTGAAAAACAAAGCACTGTTTTCCTCCACCTATAAGAAAAGTAACTTACAGAAGAAAACTTCAACTAATCTGAGTTGAAGGAACTATAAAAATAATAAAATCTTTCTAGAAAGAGATAAGCTAGATTTCTACCAATGCAACTGGGAAATATAGAAAAGCATCTGTGGAATTTTAAGGGGGGATGGCAGTGTGTTTGTGGACAGTGCATATTTAGTAGTCTTCTTTATTTATTATTTTCCTTTATGCTGATTTAGGTATCCATGTTTAAATGTGGTCAGAGGATATTAAATGGAAAATTTCAGAAGTAAAATTTTCTAGATTTGAAATCTTTTCTATATACTGCATACTCATTCTGCATAGGCTGTTTAAATCATATTTTGCTGTTATCCATTCAGCTAGAGATGTGAATCATTCATTATTCTAATATACACCTGCTGCACATATTACCTTTCACAACTTAGTGTTCTTGGTTATCAAATTGACTCTTGAAGTATCACAATGCTTGAGTGTAAATAAACTCTTACACACAGTAGCCGAATGCTATGTTACAATTCCTAAATCATTCGCCTGCCTTAAAGTCTGTATATTCATATAGGTAATGTATCATCTCACATCATGACAAGATAAGCAGAGTGTAGTAAAATATGTTGAGGGATAGAGAAAACATGGCAGACAACTCCCATAAAATTTTTATGTTATAAATTTTCTACTTTAGTATTAATTGCTGGCTTTTTCTGTAAATATTTTTGTTAAACAAAATGCATGTATTAGAAAATAGTATACGTAGGGCTGGAGCAATAGTTCAGTGGTTAAGAGATCTTATTGCTCTTCCAGGGGACTAGTGCTTAGGTCTCAGCATCATATCCAAGTATGTTACAATCACCTGCAACTCCAGCTCCAGAGGATTTTGCCCTCTTCTGGCCCTTGTGGTACTCACACAAATGTGGCATATTCTCATACAGACATATACACAAAAATAAAAATAATAAAATACCTTATTCAAAAAGAAAAACAATCACACATCCAGATTTTTTACTATCACTGTTTTCTCACATCCACTGGAAATGTTAGAAAATATTCCCAGTGGACCAGAAGATAGATCTATCCAAATCAATATCTCTATCTCTATGTAATCAGCTCTAAAATGGTTATCTTAATATACCACTGTATTAAAAAATTATTAGATAGTATAAAATTGTTGACCAGATAACTGAAAAGTCAAAGTCAAAAAAAGGAGAAAAAGAATTATGACATTGATAACAAGAAAAGGAAACATAAATCTTACTTGCCAGCTCTCAAGATCCAAAGCAGCGTCAAATAGAACATAACTGTCAAAGCATCAATAACATCCAATACAGTTTTGGAACCAAAATAGATGTGATTATTAAAGTAAGTTAACTTCCTGCAGGGAACTGCTATTTTAGTGAGGGAATGCAGATAATTAAAAAGCAAGCAAATCAACATGAACATTATCAGATACCAATGGTATGAAGCAAGATAAAACAAAAATGACAAGAAAGAATAATCACAGAAAGAATGCTGGGCAGATTGGTCCAAAAAGAGTTTCCCTTGGGGAGAAGACATTCACAGTAAGTGAGGACAAAAGTTCTCTATGCAGAGTATTTTAGAGAGATGCACAATTTTTAAGGCAATACTCTGATGAGCAAATTCCCACACATTCTAGAAACGGACTTTTGCATGCATAGCAATAGAGGCACCCATAGAAGAAGAGTTTGGACAGGTGAGAAAGAAGTAGCGTCTGGAGGAATGTGTAGGGACTTGATGAGCACAAAAATGAGGCTGCAATAGAGATGATGAGACAAAATACAGAAGATTTAACAGCAGTGCAATATAGTGACACTTACCTCTTAATACTTTAAGCCAGTCGACCCATCAATACCTTTTCTGTGATTTTCTAAAATGTGTTTCATTGTCATGTGTATATGTAAAATGACGAACAGTAGTTTTGGAGAAGTCTAGGGTTGCTTGTGTGGCTATACAAGAGTCTGCATTGGTATGTACTTTCATTCTCAGACTAATGTGTGATTTTTTTTAAAAGATAATTACTTCATAAGCAGAGAGTTCTTACATTATGAAACATCAACAATATATTTACATGATGCATCTCAATATTGAATATCTCAGATGACACTGTTGAAAGAATCACTAGACACTGAAGATGGTAGATTTGTTTTTATATTACTTATTTTCCCTCATGGATAATCACCAACCATGTATATCTTGCTCAAAGTGTTTGATAGACAAAGATTCTTATATTGAATGCCATTTGTTTGGAGATGCAGGTCATTTTATTTCAGTTATATTTTTCTTAGGAGCTCATAATTAGAAATCACACAGAACTCATGTTAGATAACTTAATTGCTTTACAAAGAAAAGAAAGGAATTCAATCTATCAATATATTGGAAGAAAACATGGGTCAGTGTATTAAACAAAGAAGGGTAGAGTTAATCTTTGGATAGTTAGAATAAGTTATTTCTGGCCAAATAAATTCCCTTCTTCATACAGATGTAAAAACTATGTTCAATGGAAAAATAGCTTTAACTTTAGGCAAGAAGGAAGTTTTTAATATGGTTGTATGGATAGCAATAATTTCCTTAAATACAGAAAAAAAATTGGCATAACAGGAAAAGGAATTTTTAAGACTTATATTTAGTTTTAAATTCATGTGCTTTTGTGCCTATGTGTCCACGTGTGTATATGCCATGTGTAGATATCAGATCTACATGGTGCTGGGCTTAAGAGGTTGTAAGTCACTAGATATGGGTGCTTTGAATCAAGTCACATCTGCTGGGAGAACAGTAAGCCCTTTTAACTGCCCAGGCATATTTCCAGGCCCTGAAGAGGTTTTAAAAATAAAAGAATAAACATTTTAATTGTGTTAAAATATAATTAAAAATATACTGGTCACCATTTCAATGATGTTGAGTATATCATTGTTATTATGGAGATTAGTTACTACAGAGATCAGTTTTCATTTATTTTAGTTGCATTTCTATAGTTCTACGTCCTGACAAATACCTGGGATTCTTGAGAGAATATTTTTTTCTGTTTTACATACTTGTTTCATATGAAACAGAATAAATAATATCTGAGTATTTTATAAATACACACAAGTACAAAAATTTGCTAAATTACCAGTCACACTTACATTTCAATTGACTAAAGATAAAAGAAACAAATATTGTGAGCTGGCATGAAACTAGTTGCTAGCAATGGTACACAGACAGTCCAGTTTTCTCTTTTCCAGTTCTAGATGATAAAACATAAAATCACTTTACTCTCCTATGGAAATTGGAGCTATACTGAGTTTGTTTCTTATAACTTTAAATTTGGTTCTTTATAGTTCCAAATTCTGCAGCTTATAGAAATTCAGTAAAATGGTTACACAAGAACTGTCCTGTCACTTGGATTTAGATGTTTATCTGAGAGGAAAACCACACTCCTCTCCTCTCCTCTGTTCATCATGCTTGAGTTCTGCTGGAATGAATTCCATATCAACCAAACTGAGTTCTAGGAAAAGGAAGTCTTAATGCAAATTATCCAGTTCAAATTTCGTGAAAGTCACAAATGAGAAGTAAGAATGATTTGAAATTTTCTGGTGACAATTTTAAAAAGTAAATAGAAATAGTTGAATATTTAACAATTGATTTTATTCATATAAATATACTTAATTACAAAATTTTATCTCTATTTATATAACCTGTGGCATGCAATCTTCTAAACAAGAATGTGTTAAACAGAACAGCAAACTTTAAATATTTCATAATCTGTGGAAATTATCTTGGGGTATTTTCAGGGCAGTGCTAATACATGCTAAAGTATTTTAATTTGTCATTATGACTTTCAATTTTGTGACTCTGGAGGATTTTGACTTCACCTGCATATTTGACAAAATTTAGAGGATAGGTAGTAGAGGATCAGAGAATCTTACAAAACTTCCCATCATATGAAAATAGACAAAGTATGCTCTCCAGCTATCTCTCTTTAAAAATCTCTTTATACTTTTCTGTTTAACTTACTACATATTTATAAATACAGTTGTGATCATACATTTTATCTTGCCTAATAAAGCAAGTACTTACGGTCTTTATATTCAGAGTCATGCTAATGTAACATGTAAGTCAACTTCTACAATTTTCCACTACGGTGGAAAGGACTTCTCAATGGCATGAAACTGTAAAACAGCATTTTTCTACTTACCAAAATGAAAATAAACCCTAATTCTAGCTCTAGGCCCAGATTTAAAATATTATGTTTCTGCACACACTCCATGCTGTTCTCCATCTGCATGTTGTAGAGGCAATAATGACAAACACTGACCTCTGAACATTTCCTTTTATTAATGAAGAGCATGTGTGGCTACCCCTGTTTGTGGCCACACATGATTATTAAAGATAAAGCAAACATTACTTCCCTCAAAGATTCTAATTTTCTTATGCCTGTGATCATGGAGAGTTCCCGAAGATATAAATATCACCAACAAAGTAAATCTCATGACTTAAAGTCTTCCTAAACCATTTGTATATTCCATTTGCTGATGTTCACAGGAAGAGGTAGGTTCACAGCTCCTGCATCCAATCCATGTTAAATCTCTTCTTTAACTGTAAGACCAAGTGAACATACCTATTACCCTGGAGTCAAAGACTGTAGATAAACAGTCTTATTAAATAAGAAACACAGAGCCAATTGCAGAGTTAAAAGCCCAATAGGTCAGAGCAATAGCTAAGAGCTAAAAACCTTTTCTTACCCTTCATTGGGGCTGCTGTCCTTCCCCTTAGCAAAGAGGCCTACTTCCTGTGTGTCTGTCCTTTTATTGACCTTCTGTTCTGCCTTCCCATTGGTTGTAAACCCAACCACATGACCTTCTCGTCACTGCCTGTCTGTACAGACTTCCAGGTCTTCTATGGTTGGTATTGAGATTAAAGGTGTGTATCTCCATGCTGGCTGTATCCTTGAAGACACAGAGATCCGAATAGCTCTGCCTCCCAAGTGCTGGGATTAAAGGCTTGCACCACCACCGCCCAGTTTCTGCTAGGCCCGCTTTTAGCTCTAATCCCCAGGTAATTTTATTTATTAAGATACAAATAAAATCACATTTCAGCACAAATAAAATATCACCATATTTCCCCTTTTCTATTTTAATGAAAAGAAAAAAAGAAAAAAGTTATAATTAATATAAGAAAAACTACATACAAAAGTACAATAACTATATAGCATTTATAAAAGCAATAAATACATAAACAATGCCTAGTCCATTTGCATTTGACAAATTCAGAGAAAATAATTCCATTATCTATCCTATTTTGTCCAAAATGTACCTGATTCACTTTCTAACCTAACTTATATTACTAACAGAACTATCTTATAACGTCTTTCAAATTTATATACTTAAACCTCTTTAGTGAGTTTCTTTTCTGAAATTCTTAACAAGGAAAAGTATAACTATAATTATCTAATCTTCAACTATAACTAACTAATCTTCAACTCCCTCAGGGGCCCAAGAAGGAAATAATATTACCTAATAAAAAATAAAAACAGGAAGTGCATGTAAGCAGCTTCCAAAAAAAAAAAAATGTGAGTAGACAGAAACAGCCAGCTGCCTGGATAGTCACCTGAGGTTTCTCTGCAGTGTTGGGGCATCATCTTCAGCCTATAGGCTTAGCTTATCTGAGAGACTCATTTGTGAAATAGGATGTACACAAGATTAACAGTTCGACCTCAGATTTGGTGAGAGCAGTCCAGGTACCACCTGAATTCCACTAGTGTCATGTCATGATTCAGGATTTTAAATTCTGGAAATTGTTGATGTTTTTTTAATTCAGCTGTTTAGTCTTCTTGGCTGTGTGTGTGGCTTCATCTTGGCACCATGTTCTTCTCCACATTTCTCTATTAAATGCTAGTCTACCATTGAGAGATTAGACTCTGTCAGCTTAGTTACTCTGAAGACAGATGCCCCAACTTTACAAAAGAACTTTGGATGACTGTCCAGGCTGAGAGTTGTCTCTGTCCACTCTCACAAGTTGCCTGCATCCTTCTCCCATTTCTCAGTATATAATATTATATACTTCTGAGGTCTTTGATGTAGTTGAAGACTAGATTGTTATAATTTCCTCAGTTATGATAAAAGATAAGTTAGATATAAAACCTTAGACTCACAAATATAGATAGAATATCTTAATATTGTAACTATAATCTTGCTTGATAATTGTTTTGTTATATGTAATTTTACTATGTGAAAGTTAAAAACTTCCTTTTTGAAAAAAAAGAAAAGGAAAAGTCCTGTGGGATGTTCTGTATGTTAAATGTGTTGCTCTGATTGGTTAATAAATAATACACTGATTGTCCAGTAGCCAGGTAGGAAATATAGGTAGGACAAGGAGAGAGGATAATTCTGGGAAGTGGAACGCTGAGGCAGAGAGACTATGCCAGCCGCAGCCATGACAAGCGAGATGTATGGTACTGGTAAGCCACAAGCCACGTGGCACCTTATAGACTAATAGAAATGGGTTAATTTAAGATATAAGGACTAGATAACAAGAAGCCTGTTGTGACCATACAGTTTGTAAGCAATATAAATCTCTGTGTGTTTACTTGGTTGGGTCTGAGCAGCTATGGGACTGGTGGGTGATAGAGATTTGTCCTGACTGTGGGCCAGGCAGGACAGGAGAAATCTCCAGCTACAAAAGACAAAGCAGCTAATGTGATTATTTGAACAAATTCTTAAAAAACTTCCCATCATATATATTTTTAATCCCCAATTTTCCTTTAACCCATACTTTGGTGTCATCCTTTGTGTCCAACGGCTTTAGTGTGTTCGCCTTTTTATTTCTTTCAGTCTCTCTATTCAAATATTCTCTGTATAAATTCCCACTCTGTTATTTCTAAATTTGACCATGAGTGTGTGTGTGTGTGTGTATGTGTGTGTGTGTGTGTGTGTGTGTGTGTGTGTGTGTGTTAGTTTCTCCTATATGTGTACATATGGAGGCTAACACAGGTGTCTTCTTCTAAGCTTTCTACTTTATAGCCTTAAGAAAGAACTTCTCACTGAACTGGAAATTTGGGGTTCTGGTATTGGAGGTAGTAGTTGTCGTTTTTCTAGATAGGCTGGCTGGCCAGTGAACTCTATGATATACCTGTCTTGAACTCATTGCATGGTTACAGGCACACACAGACATTTCCAGCATTTTACATGTGTGCTGAGGGTTTTATCTCAGTTTCCCCTGCTTGCAATGTAAGGACTATTATGCTGAGCCATCCCTTGAGACTTAAAATTGGCCTTCATTCTCCAATTTTCTGCATTGTCTTCAGATAAAAAAGCTCAGTACTATAATTAGTAATGCTAAACACTATGCATACACATGTTTTTATCTGTCCTTTTACAAAGTTTACTAAGATAAAGACCACATGCACAATAGTTGCTCCAATATGTAATTTCTGGTAACATGAGGGTCAATTTTCAATAATGGAGATAGTAAGTAGCAATATGTATTGAGTGTTTACTATAACACAACATTTCTTGTATCACATCATATTTTTAAGCAATATATTTCAAAACATTGTGAAATAAATTCCAGAAGTCTTGTCTTACAAATGAGAAGGCACATAAAAATCTTCAATCTTTTCTACTGCACTATAACATAACATCATGGGAGTATATTCAAACATCATTCATAGTCAGAGATCTGCAGAAGACAACTCACCATAATAGCTGAGAGGTGAAAACTTCAAGTATTACCATGGGTATACATTAAACATATAACATGTACATATAGTATGTTTTTAAGTTGTCTACTAACCAAAATATAGCATGGTTTAGAGGAATCTTTGTAAGATGGTAGCATGTAATCTTGACTCTAGAAAATAAATTATATAATGTATGTACATATAAATAATATGTACATATTATGTATTTTTAATTGAGCTCTTCTGACTTCTCCTTGTCATTTTATTCTTGCATCTAAATATTTATTTTATAATCAGTTTGTCTTTGTTTTACTATATTTGCCATTCTCTCATCCCAGTCCCTTCCCTCACCCCCTTGCTGTTCCCACATCCCTGAAATCCAGTCCTCTCCCATTTCTGTTTAGGAAAGGGAAGGTCTCCCATGAGTATCAACAAAACATGGCATATCAAGTTGCAGTAAGACTAAACACCTCCCCATGTATTAAGGCTGAGCAGGACAACCCGATATAAGGCGTAGGGTCCCAAAACCCAATAAGATAGTCCGAGATAACCCCTGTTCCCACTGTTAAGAGTCCCACAGAGGAGCAAGATATTCATTTGTAACATACATACAGAGGACCTTGGTCAGTCCCATGCAGGTTCCCTGGCTGTTGATACAGTGTCTGTGAGCCCCTATTAGTCAAGGTTAGTTGATTCTGTGAGATTCCTTGTGGTATCTATGACCTCTTTGGCTTCTACAATCCTTTCTCCTCCTCTTCTGCAGGATTACCCAAGCTTTGTCTAATGTTTAGCTGTAGGTCTTCATCTGTTTCCATCAGTTGCTGGATGATGCCTCTCATGACAATTGGTGACCAGGTACCAATCTGATCACAGGAGCTGGCCGGTTCAGGATACATATCTGCTACTGTTAGGAATATAAGCTGGGCTCCTCCTTGTAGATTCCTGGGAGATTCCCTTGTGCCAGGTTTTTACCTAACCCCCAAATAGTTGTAATTCTTATACTTCCTGTTTTGAATTACCTAGTCATTCAGAATGAGACCTACCTTTATTCTGCCACCTGGATCAGTCATGTGATCAGTCAATATGTGCTCCTGGCCCACCATCACGTCATTCATTCTTGCTATAGAAATACAGCTCCTTGACAGCAGTCCTCATCTAAAAGTACATTTATAAAATGTCTAGGATATCAAATATTTATTCCACTTAAAAAATCTAATATGTCCTCCTGGGGCCTGGTTTCAGAACATTGTAATGCTTACAAATTTCTTCAGTGGCACAGGACTGGTTTGTTTCCTAGGAAACAAATGTACTTATACCAAACTGCACATATCCTTAATCACTAAATCCCGCAATCTCTCTATGAAGAGACAATTTTTAAAAACTGTTTTTATAGGAGTTACCAGCTACAGTATCACTGCAGGTAGATTTCTAAACATGCCACAACTGAAATATTATTTCAACCTAAACCAAAATCTAAGATATAGATTTTATGAAGCAGTCTTAATTTGGAATAGTACATTCCTTAATGAGGGGAACTGCATGTATACATCTGAAGTGAATTTGAGACATGCACTCACTTGCTTCTACTGTTATCCCCACATTGCCTTCTTTGTTATATGGAAAATCTAGATTACTTATTATTCCATTCAATAACAGCTTTGGTTTGGGATGCCCTTCTTAACTAAATCTTAACTGAAATCTAATTGAAGCCCAATGAAAGGACAATGCTTTTTGCAAGTGGCATTTTAACATTCAAGCCGTTCATCTTCTTCAATGCGAATATAATTTTTATCTAAATGATTTCCGAAGAAAATGCATTCATTTGACTATAGTGCTTCTAAGACCAGTGGGAAGCTCATCATCTTAATATTGAATCTGTAAATCCTTTCCACTAGGGATGATTAACAGCTTGGTCAAGTGTTTATTTTACTTTAAGGAGAATATGTAATTTCCTGGAATAACACATATAGATTTCAGTCCATTTCCCCTTTCACAAGTCACATTTATGCCTTAGACTCGGATGATGTAGCCTACCTCTACATCAGACTTCCTTCTGCACAGTAAGATGATAGCCTGGTAAGTTTTTGTAGTTTAATGAGCATATATCAGTCTGCTCCATGATTCATTTATACTTGCTACCAAAAAAAAAAAAAATGCTCAACCATGCTGATAAGAAGCAGTAACAGTGAATTACTTCCAGATGGCACCTTTTCTCACTACACGTGTGGGCTAAAATACCCCTGGGGTAAAAGTTTCTATTAGTTCAGTGATGCTCTGGTCATTTTGTTTCATGTGTTTAAAGCCTTGGTCATAACTATGTGAGATAACTCCAGCCATTAGGCACAGTGATTAGGTAATGAATATGTTTGGTCATTTACACTTGGTCATTTACACATTCAGTTTGCACTTGTATTCTTTAATCAAACAATAAGCTAAAGTCAATGGTGGATAACCCACATAAATGGGCTCATAATCAGAATTTAATGTGATGGCCCACTTAGAGTATTCAAAATATTTATAGCTCTATAAAACACAGTGTCCAAAAAGTTACTGGAAAATTTCCTATATTATATTTATCTTTTCTTCCTAAATGGCGAAACAAGCCAAAACATTTTTGCATTGGTGAAATAAATTGAAAGTCCAAGGAAATTATGTTTTTAACTATAATATTGTCAATTTTATTCATTAGTGTTACTTTTTTCTTAAAACCATAAATAAAAAATTCCAGTCAAAATGAATCTTCAAATACATAATAGATGCATAAAAAGCATATATATATATATATATATATATATATATATATATATAGCATGCATATAGCATATAC
Source organism: Peromyscus maniculatus bairdii (assembly GCF_049852395.1). Lineage (NCBI taxonomy): Eukaryota > Metazoa > Chordata > Mammalia > Rodentia > Cricetidae > Peromyscus > Peromyscus maniculatus. Next base: position 24,840,016 of record NC_134855.1, on the reverse strand, counting down.
ATATATATAGCATATATATACATACAGACAACACACACACACACACACACACACACACACGCTGGAGGAAAAGAGAAAGGTAAGAAAGGACAAACTGGTTTAAGACTTTGCTTATGAAATAGCTTCTTAAGAACACTATAGAGTTCTACTTTGCAGCCCCATATTTTCATCTGGCTTTTATAAAATTATTATTCATGTTCAAGGTTATTATACTAAGATATTATTTGAAGCAATAAATAGCCAACAATAATTGAGTTAAATTTAGAATAGGTAATCTTAAAATAAGCAAAAATATTTTGGAAAAATTTCTATCATTAAGCTTCACTATTATATGGATCCCAATTTTACCAAATATGCAGTTACAGAGTATAATTCAAATTTTAAAAACTCTACTCATTGACACTTTTCTTCACATCTCAAAATGTAGGCCAAAGAAGAAAATAAAACCATATTCAGATTGAATTTTATTCTTTGTATAAAATTAATGAAAGTGGAAACCAAAACATAGTCATCATTGGGTTTAGTTGGTTTGAATCTCAACGATCATGCTAGGCAGAGGGAATTTTGTCAGACTTTTGGATATGTCTACTATCCCTTACAGAAATCTCAATATAAGATTGTTCCATTGCTTGGAAATCACAAGTATTTTTCAAATGCCATCTAATTAATAACCAATTGTGAAGTATATTCATTGTTTATGTATAAATAATATAAATATTAATTTCTTAATGATTCAAGGAACATTTATCCACTCTATTATTCAGAGCATAACAAATATTTTCATAATCAGATGTCTTATTTCTTTTGAATCTCTTGGTCAGTGATGAAAACGCAAATTGCAAATTAGAAAATCTTTTAAGAACAGAGTTCAGTAAGGGAAATGTTTCAAGGTAAGTTTTATTTTAATTTCATTCATTTTAATTAGCCTTTGTTAGAAATCATGCAAGAAAATATTGACTTCAAGTGTCAGCTACAGAATATCTTTTAAATAAAGCATCAGAGGGGTTCAGGAAAGTGGCTCTGTGGCTAAGAGCATTTATTGCTCTTACAGAGAACCCAGGTTCAGTTCCTAGTTTCCCACAGGGTGATTCACAACCATCAATAACTCCAGTTCCAGGGACTCCAAAGTAAAATTAAAATTAAGGAAGCCACCCACCAGAAATCAGAACCTCTAACTCTATGTTTATATTACCAGATTGTCATAGCAATGACATAGCCTGTACTCAAAGGAGATAAATTTTATTAGGAAAGAAAATGGATTCAAATTTTAATATCAATTTAAATATAACATTTGATATATGGTAGGTACATCCCCAGTTGATAATGCATTTCAATTTAAGTTTAAAAAATTGATGTTGTACTTCAATAGATGATGGTGAATATAGGTTTCAAAGGGTTTATTTTTAATACATATGTGATTTTCTAGAAAAGCACATGAACACCTGCATACAGAAGACCACATAGAAACATCTCAATTATTAAACAGAATTGGATGAGTCACTTGAGTTCCCAGGAAACTTGGAGGCATTTAAACAACCTTGGATTTAAGGGACTGGTTTTTCTTATGGCTCACTAACCTTGGGCTGACTGCTGATCACTACAAATTGTCCTTAGCTTGAAAAGAGCCTTTTAATATTTAAAATTGTTGTTCTCTGGGATCTACGTTGTATATGCAGCCATAGAGCTTCATTTCTGTTGACGTGCATCAAGGTTCATCTGCCATTGCTGCTATCCATGCTGTCCTTTAGCCCTGGGAAACTTTTCTTTCTCTCCAAAACTTAATCAGTGATTGACCTCCAGTTCTGAGAGGTAATCATATCCATTTATATAATACATGGGGCTCTTTGTTTGACAGAGAAATATGCATTTCAGTGTGACTGCTTCATCACTTTCAGCTTTTTTTTATCTTTTGGAATTGGAGGTATTCCAGCAAGGAATGTCCCTAAGACAAAATTGCATTAAGTTTAGAGGTATTTGGGCAGTGCCAGAACCTTCTGTGTGATAAAACAAAGGGGTCTACACTTGGGACCAAGTTGCACAAAATATTTTCTAGTAAACAGTTAATTCTGTATTACTCAATTATTATTATAAAAGAAAGAAGAAAAGAAAACAACCCAAACACTTAATATCAACCAAAAAACAACACATGGAAAATATGATAAACGATGGATGTCACACATTCTTAGTATAAGATTAGTAATAAAAATAAATTGCATTTTCATATTTATAAACCTTTTGTGAAGAAGAAAGGTATCAAAAATCTCAACATATTAGATTAATTTAACTATCCTGTAGGTTTTTCAAATCATGAAATAATTTCACAGTTCTAAAATAGTATAGTTTTATCTAAACTTGGCTTAAATACTGTTTTAAAGTCATCTGTTCCCAATTGGAAAATCCAATTCGCTTTATTTTATTTTTAATTTTGAAAAAATCATACAAGTGTACCTATTTACATTATATCCAAACTCCACTCTTCCCTTGAACTCATCTGTCCCCCAACTCCCTCTTTATTCATAAACTTTCTTTCTTATTATTATTGTTATATTTATATGCTTGCATATGCTAAATATATGTTAGTATATATAATGCAACCATTGGCTGAGTGAATTTGGTGATGTTTGAGTGTATGTACTTAAGGCTAGCCTTTTAGAATTGAATAATCTAGAAAGGGACTTGTCCACGGAGAAGACTCATTCTTCCTCTTTCAGCAAGGGTAGAGCTTTGTCACATTTCTCTCATTAAAATAATACATCTACTGGTGCTGTCACTGTGAAAGTATTGTTTAGGTGACCATATTGTTGAAGTGTCATGAGTTCAGCTTCCCTGTAATATAATAGAAGATAATATCTCTTAGCAGATGTCCTGGTTCTCTAACTTTTACAATTTTTTTTGCCCCTCCCATATCCACAAATCTCCTTGAGCGTTACATGTAATGTTGTGCATTTAACCAGTTGGAGATTTCTGTGAGAGTCTCAATCTGCAAAATAAAAAATTTTTAAAAAGCTGCATTGATGAAGGCCAGCAGCTACACTTGTCTGTAGATAAGAGGATAGATACGGATTTGGAATACAGTTAGAAATTATGTTTGTTTAGGAATGTGGCAGATGTAGGTTCTCCTCTAGGGTCCATGACCTTACCAGCCACAGGTAATTGGCTAGATTTGCAGTAACAGGCATGAATTCAATCTGACTTCAAGTTCAATTAAATAGTTGTTGGTTACTGACAAAATGTAGGTGCTACTATGATACCCTTGGGGATAGTTTGTAATGCTGGCCACAGCTATAGTTCATAGACTTTACCTCTGGGTAGGACTATTGATTGTTTTCCTCCCTTAGCAGATTATAGAGCAACTTAGTATACTTCTAGGCAGGTTATACCTTGATTCCTCCAATTCCTGTGTCCAAAGTATGTCCTATCTTCAACAAAAGTCTTACCTTCAAATTCTGCAAGGCAACCAAAGGCAGTGGCAATAGTCTGTATCATTTGAGGAGTCTCTTGGGCTCAACAATTTGAAGGGAAAATTTTCATGTCTGACACTGGAGGTTTGGTTTTCTTTTTTTCTTTTTACTTTTTGTTTAGATAGTCTGTGGCTCTTGAGGGGAGCATTATCACCTCAAATGATAAAAATTTCATTCAAACTATATACACAAAAAATATGTAATATATAATAATACATATATATAACTATATTTACACTTACATATGTGTTTATTTTTCAAATGTTTGTTACTTTAGGTATATGAAGGTTTGTTTGCTTGTGTGTGTGTGCGTGTGTATGTACTACATGTGTGCTTAGTACATCAGAGGTCAGGAGAGAACACTTGATTCACTAGAACTGTAGTTACAGAATGGTATAAACTGGCCTATGAGTGCAATGATATGCACCCAGGTCCTCTGGAAGACCAGTAAATGCTCTCACCATTAGGAGCCATCACTCATTTTATATGTGTTTTAAAAGTAAACAAATTGACATGTTTCCCTGTGGTTTCTTTTTTTTTTTTTTTTTTTTTTTTTTTTTTTTTTTTTTTTTTTGGTTTTTCGAGACAGGGTTTCTCTGTGTAGCTTTGTGCCTTTCCTGGAGCTCACTTGGTAGCCCAGGCTGGCCTCGAACTCACAGAGATCCGCCTGGCTCTGCCTCCCGAGTGCTGGGATTAAAGGCGTGCGCCACCAACGCCCGGCTCCCTGTGGTTTCTTTAAACGTGTCTTTTTTTCTTTTTTTTTTTTTTTTTATTGCATTCATCTAATTAGCATTTATTTTTAAAAACATTCTTTTTTTTTTTATTTTACAGTACAGTTCAGTTCTACATATCAGCCACGGATTCCCTTGTTCTCCCCCCTCCCGCCCCTCTCCCCTTCCCCCCAGTCTATCCCCCATTCCCACCTCCTCCAGGGCAAAGACTCCTCCAAGGACTGAGATCAACCCGGTAGACTTAGTCCAGGCAGGTCCAGTCCCCTCCTCCCAGGCTGAGCCAAGCAACCCTGCATAAGCCCCAGGTTTCAAACAGCCAACTCATGCAATGAGCACAGGACCCGGTACCACTGCCTGGATGCCTCCCAAACAGATCAAGCCAATCAGCTGTCTCACCCATTCAGAAGGCCTGATCCAGTTGGGGGCCCTTCAGCCTTTGGTTCATAGTTCATGTGTTTCCATTCGTTTGGCTATTTGTCCCTGTGCTTTATCCAACCTTGGTTTCAGCATTTCTTGCTCATAAATCCTCCTCTTTCTCGCTAATTAGACTCCCAGAGCTCCACGTGGGGCCTAGCCGTGGATCTCTGCATCCAGATTCTTCAGTCCTTGGATGGGACTGACTGGCACGACTATTAGGGTGTTTGGCCATCCCATCACCAGAGTAGGTCAGTTCGGGCTGTGTCTTGATCATTGCCAGCAGTCTATTGTGGGGGCATCTTTGTGGATTTCTGTGGGCCTCTCTAGCACTTTGTTTCTTCCTTTTCTCATGTGGTCTTCATTTACTATGGTCTCCTATTCCTTGTTCTCCGTCTCTGTTCTTGATCCAGCTGGTATCTCCTGCTCCCACAGGCTCTCTTTCCCTCGACCCTCGCCCTTTGGATAAATGGCTGAGATCTACATGAACAACCTGGACATGAGTGGGAGTAATAAAAGTGCCTTTTTTATACTTGCCCCTACTTACTACCTCTACCTTTCTATTTACCTTCCTCCTCTTTTCCCAGTTAAATTTCCCCCACCCTGCTTCCACCCCCATTTCCCTCTCCATAACACCAGTATCCTCCTATTTCCCCCCAGATTGTACACTTACATCTAAATATTTGTACCTATGGTTCACAAAAACAAAGCTTTGTATTTCTGAGTCTGAGTTGCCTCACTCAATACAGCATTTTTCTAGTCCATATAATTACCTGTAAGTTATATTGTTTAATTTTTCTTTACATCTGAGTAGTATTCTATTATGAATATGTACCACATTTTCATCATCTGTGCATCAGTTAATTAAATGGATTACAGTTCCAGCTATTCTAAATAGAACAGTGATGGCAAGGGTCTGTAGACTAGGCTGTCCAGTTCTTTGTTCATATTCTGAAGAGTGCCACAGCTGGATCATGTGGTAAAACTCCTTTTACATTCTAGATAATTCTCCACACTTATTTCTATAATAATGGGACCAGTTTTCAATCCCACCAACAGTGAGTGGTTTCTGCTTTCTTCACATCCTCAACAAAATTTGTTGTCAAATTCTTGGCCTTAGCAATTCTAATGAAATTTCAGAGTGGTTTAAGTTAGCATTTGTCTAGTTGCCAAGAGAGTTGAACCCATTTTCAGATGTCACTTTGCCATTTTTATTTTATCTATTGTAAATGCTCTGTTCATAACCACATCATACTTTTTAATTGAGTGACTTGTTTTCTTTACTCTTTGTTTTTTGTTTGTTTGTTTTTGGTTTTGTTTTGTTTTTAGTTCTTTGTATATTATGGGTACTTTTTCTCTGTCAGATGTATATCTGGAAAAGATCTTTTCCCACTCTATGGGCTTTCTTCTCACTTGAATAGTGCTTCCTTTGGTTGTGTAGAAGCTTCTTAGCTTTTTGTTGGCCTCGTCTTCTAGGCAAATGGAGTCCTGGTCAGAAAATTCTTTCCTATACCTGTACCTTGTAAGATACTGCCTGTATTTTCTTCCAGCAGTTTCATTCATTCAGGTTTCACTTGAGATGTCTGATTCATTTTGAATTGATTTTTGTGTATAATGATAGATGTGAGTCTGATTTTATTTCTCCACATATGGACATGAAGTTTCCTAGCATCATTTGTTGATAATGGTATCATTTATCTTTTTCAAATATTAAAAATTACTGTATTCATGTGCATTCATGTTTGGATCATCTACTTTATTTCATTGATATACATTGCTGCTTTTTATGCCAGTACCATGCTGTTTTTATTATGATAGCTCCACAATATATTTAGATTATACATAGATTTAGATTACATATAGATTTACACTCTAGCACTGTTCATTTTACTCAAGATTTCTTTGGCTATCTCTGGTCTTTCGTGGACTAATATGAATTTTTAATTTTTTTATATTTATGCAAATAATATCCTAGGGATTTTAATTAGGATAACATTGAATCTGAAAATTGCTCTTGAAAGTATGGTCATTTTCACAATATTTATTTCACCAAATTCATCAGCATGTGAGGTCTTTACATCATCTAGTGTTGGTTGTAAATCTTTTTCAGAGATATGAGGTTTTCATTGTACATGACTTTCACATCCTTATTTATGTTTACTCATAGATATTTTATTTTTCTTGAAAGTGTTTTGAATGGGAGTACAGTATATCAAGATATCTTTCTTGGCATGTTTGTTATTTGTATATAGAAAGTCTATGGGTTTTTGGAAGTTGGTTTCTTATCCTGTCACTTTGCTAAAAGGGTATGTCATTTCTAGAGTTTTTCTGATGGGATTTTTGAGATCCCTTATGTATAACATCATTTTCCTCTGCAAATAGGGATAATTTCACTTCTTTTCATATTTGTATACCTGACTTCCTTCCTTTTTCTTAGAGCTTTAAGTATTTTATTGAAAAGGAGTATGGATGATGGACAGCCCTGTCCTGTCCTGACTTTGATAAGATAGCTTCAAGTTTTTCTCCATTTACAGTGATGTTGGCTGTGTGTCTGTTAAATACCATTTATAATGCTAAGGAATGTTCCCTCCTGTCTATCTAGGACTTTTTTTCATGAACTCATGTTTGCTTTTGTCAAAGGCGTTTTCAGCATCTGTAATGATCATATAAAAATTCACTTGATTTTTGTGATTTTTCCTTAGGTAGATTCATGTAACGTATTACATTCATATAGTCATGTGTCTTGAACTATCCCTTAATCTCTGGGATAAAGTCAACTTGATCATGGTGGATGATGTATTTGTTGTTGATGATGCTTGCATGTATATTCATCATTTTTATTATCCTGTAGTTTACTTTTTGTGTCTTCACCTGTCTTGTATATTAGAATGAAACTGTCTACATACAAATATTCTAAAAATGTTCCCTGTGTTTCTTTTTCTTTTTAATAATTTAAGAAATATTGGTTGTAGATATTCTTTGAGAGATTGGTGAAATTCTGATGTGAATCCATTGGGATCTGGATTTATATTTAGTTGGAAGGCTTTTATTACTGTTCCATTTTCCTTAGTTGTTATGGGTTGAAGTTATTGCACTTTTCTTGGCTTAAGATTGGTGGATTGGATAAACCTAGAAATTTATCCATTTATTTTATATTTTCTAATTTACTATATTTAATGTTTTAAAAAATACTCCCTTAAATATTCTGAAATTTTTGGTTTCTGTTATAATGTTTCCCTGTACATTTCTAATTGTGTTAATTTGGGCATCTCTTCCTTTCTCTTGGTTAATTGGGCCAATGGTCTGTTGATTTCATTATCTCCCCCAAAGAAGTAGCTCTTTGATTTGATGATTCTTTGTATTATTTTGTTTCTACTTCATTGATTTTTTTGTTCTGATTTTTATTATTTCTTTCTGACTACTGGATTTGAGTTTGGTTTGTTTTTGTTTTCCAAATTCTTAAGTTGTATCAAGTCATTCATTTATATTCTTTCTGATATTATTATTATTATTATTATTATTATTATTATATACCTTTATTTACAGTTTCTTGGAGTTTGTTGACTTTTTTGTTTTGAACAAAAATCAAGTTGTAAACTTTTATTACAATTTAAAATGAAGTTATTAAAAATCTCAACTTGACTAGATATGAAACAATTTAAGAACCATTAAAGGTGTTATTGAGAAAGAATAGGCCTTTAAAAAACAAAAAAAAAAGTGTTTATCATTACCAAAAATAGACATCTTTAGGCAAAAATAATGAAAACCTCATGATATACATAGACAATGCAGATAGTTCTAGTTTATCTGGACAATGCTCACAAACCAAGCACTTAACTCCTTCATCTCCAATCTTTGTTCATTTCTTATTGGTGGAATTTCATATTCATTTCTTCTTGATGGATGACCAAAATGGATGATGGTAGAGATGGTACTTAGCCCTACCCTGCTCAACTGATGGATCAGCTGCCTTTGTCTCTTTGCCATCTGTGGTTTAGGGTTCTCTGGGCCTCTGCTTCGGTAATTGAAGTTATAACATTGAGGTGGCTGCTGACCTTGGGTCTTGTCTCCTGATTTTCCTTGTCCTCTTCATTGCTGTCCTCTCTTGGCTGTCTTTGATATGAAGAGCCCCTGTGCAATTGTGGTCTGCAACCCCAATACATATTCTGTCCCACTAATCCACCTTGCTCTGCTGCACCTTGGTTATCAGCACTATCCATTGCTTCTCCTTGCATAGGAATGTTGGAATATTGTGATCGACCCCAATAGGGTCCCCACATGCAGTAAGGTGGGAACCATCATCTACAATAGGGCCAGAATTGTTGGGCTTGGAATTCAGGAGAGTTTTCTGATCCCTAGTTCTTTCCCCAACTCTCACTCTTCTGGTAATTGCATGGAGGACTACTATGATGAAGATAGCATCTACAATGGTTACTGTCTACTGTGTATTTACTGTCTTGAAGTGCAACTCCACCAGGGCTTGCAACATCTGCTACATCTGCATGTTTTTCTCTTTCAACAACATCAAACTCCACAGTCTCTCATCCACATTACACAGTACTTCCTGGAGTTGTTCTTTATGGCAGTTTGCTGTACTAAGTAATACATCTTCCTTGGTGCCATTCCTGTTGATGAAACCATATTAATTCCTTACATTTGACCATTTTACTGTTCCCAAACCTTCACTGCAATGTCCGTGGGTGCCATGGATGTGAGGCCGGCTGGGCTGCCACTACGTTGGTTCTGACTTTTAATGTACGCTCTTAGAGTTATAAATTCCTCCATTAAGACTTCTTTTAATTTGTTGCAGAGTTTTTGTTGTGTTGCTTTCATTTTCACTGAGCTCCAGAAAAATTTTAAATTTCTTTCGACACCCATTTATCATTCAGTTATGTATTATTTAATCTCCCTGAGTTTGTATAATGACTAGAGGTTTGTTTGCTGTTGATCTAAAGCTGAATTATAGTCAGATACACTATAATGAATTATTTAAATTGTTCTGAATTTGTTAACATTTGTTTCATGTCCCAGTATAATGTCTGTATTACAGAAGTGTACATGTGTGGATGAGAAAAATTTATTATCTTTGGTATTTGGATGGATGTTCTTTAGACATCTCCTAGATTCACTTGATGTATGATGTTATTTAATTATGACATTTCTATGCTTAAATTTTACTCAGATGATCTGTCTATTGACAAAAGTCGGTTGTAGTAATCACCTGGAATTACTAAGTTGAGATGAATCTGTGTCTTTTAGTCTATGGTGTGCTCTTTATAAAAGCAAATGAGTCAGAGTTTGGTTCACATATGTTTATGGTTACAATATCTTCTTGGTTAATTGATTCCCTTGATTAGAATGAAGTATCATATTTTATTTCTGCTGATTAATATTACATTAAAATTTATCTTGTCAAACATTAAGATAGTGAAGCCTACTTACTTCTTGGTCCCCATTAGCTTGGAATAGATTTTTTTCTATCTTTTTAATTTAAGGTGTTGCCTGTCACTAAAATTTACATGATATTGTTGTAGACAACAGAGATACAGATTTTGTTTCTTTATTCATTTAATGGACTCCTCTCTTTTGATTGAAGAGTTGAAGCCATTAATACTTATAGTTATAGAAATATATGTGTTGATCATTTTTTCCTTTTTGCAATCTTAGACCTATTTCCTTCTTCTGTAATTTTAGCTTCATTTCTTTCTATCATCTCTTGGGTATGCTTATTTTTCTTTTTAGACTAAATTATTGTTTCCAGTATTCTCTATAAAACTGTTTGATAAACATGATTTTTTTTACTTGTTAATATGAAAATTTTTCATTAACTATGGAAAATAATTTTGTTTGGTATTGTAGTCTAGGTTGGTGTCCATGGTCCTTTAATACTTTAATTATATCTGTGTACATTCTTCTGGCGTTTAAAGTCTCCATTGAGAAGTTAGTCATTATTTGGAAGGATTTTCCTTTATATGTGACTATTGTTTGTCTCTTGTAGTTTTCAATATCCTCTCCTTATTCTATGTGTTTAATGCATTAAAGATAACATGCTATGGAGAATTTGTTTCTTGTCATGTCTATTTTGCCTTCTGTGTGCTTCTTGTATCTTTATGGTTATGTCTTGCCTTTATTTGGAAATGTTTATTTCTATGCTCTTGCTGAAGATATGTTCTATTCTACTTACATGAATTATTTTTCTTCTATGCATATAATTTGAAGACTTGAACTTTTCATGCTACTTATATTTCATGTATGTTCCTTTTCTGATTTTTCTCTTTTAATTTTCTATATTCGTTACTTTACTGATCAAATCTGTCTACTTTATCTTCAGGTCTTAGTAGTCAGCTATCCCCTTGTAAGGCTTTCCCTTGTTCCTTTTCTAACTAGAACACTGAATATTTTAATTCCAATTTCATTTCTGCTTGAGTTTTCCTCAATATTTCTATCTCTTTACTAAATTCTGTTTCAAATTCTGACTTGTTTTTGTCATTCATTCTACATATATAAATGTTTTCTTGGACAATACTTGGGCATTTATTTCTGTCCTCTGTATGTTAATTGAGATCTTTGTGCCCTCTTTAAATGACCTGAACTCCTTGATCAAGTTTATAAATGTTCTTTTTTAATGATTTTTTTTGATATTTAATAATTTCTGAAGAACCTTGCAACAAAAACTTCTTTTAAATTCTGTCTCCAAGCCGGGCGTGGTGGCGCACGCCTTTAATCCCAGCACTCGGGAGGCAGAGCCAGGCGGATCTTTGTGAGTTCGAGGCCAGCCTGGGCTACCAAGTGAGCTCCAGGAAAGGCGCAAAGCTACACAGAGAAACCCTGTCTCGAAAAACCAAAAAAAAAAAAAATAAAATAAAAAAAAAAAAATAAATAAATAAATAAATTCTGTCTCCAAAGATTCATTTAGCAATTCTCAATACAGAATATTTCTGCAAGGATAATGAGTTTGGGGAAGGGAGCAGTGCTTTGGTCTTTTAAATTGTTGGTGTTGTTGGTGTTATATCAGCATGTAGACTCCTTTTCTTGGTTGTATGTCTGACATTGGATTCTAGTCTTTATCAGGCTGGGCAGGTACAAAACTTAAATGAGATGACCTAGCTCTGACTGCACCGCTATTACACCAGCTTAGCCTGGTCAGCTACCAACAACCAAGCACATGAGCATCGTTTCTGGATCCCTGAACCTTTCTCTGGCTCTGGGTCTCTATATCTGCTTTGTACAATCTCCTTCTCTCAGGTCTAGTTCCAAACTTGTGGCTTACACATCCAAGGCTTTATCTGGTCAGCTGCTCAGAATCTTGCCTCCAGCACCATCTCCACAGTCTCAAACCTAGCTTTGATGACACAGAGCTTACATAGGTTTTCCCTGGTAAGTGCCCTCAATCTCCACTTTACAAAACCTGGCTTTGGATGCACAGCTCACACACCAGCCTTGCTTGGAGAAATTTTCCAAAGAATGCCAAAAAATTTCATCTCAACCTGAAGTTGTTAAGAGCACAGAAAAGCATGCATTTTATGAGAATTTTTATGATAAGAAAATTTTTACTTGATATTTCATATGACTCCTGAAAATGAAATCAACACCTAAGTTTAAAATTAATATATTAAGAAGCGATATCAAATTTAAGAAAAAAAACAGATTTGAGATAAAATAAGCTTATGCAAACAGTTTGGCCACTGCATTCTTGAATGTAAACTCATAAAAGAAATAGTACCTTTATTTCACTTATCATCAGGTGAACCCTGACTGTTATAATAATACTTGGTCCTAAGAATGAAGACTAGATGGTAATTACTGTCATCAAAAACCAAGAAACAAAGCCTTCAATCTCATAATCCTACTAAAACCCAGAGGAATGTGAAGATGCCTTGAAGTCAATCCTTCAGTTGACGAGAAATCAATGCATGGATAAGATTGCTGTGATAACTCTGGTGTGACTTCATATTGAGTTCAAAAAAGGACTTAAACATATTCCCACTAACTCTTGAGGTGATTGCTAACAAGGTCAGCAGACGAGGCTTGTAATAAATACTGTATTGGGGAGAATTAATTTTCTGCAGATCACATGAAGAAATAGTACTATCGATTATATTAAATTATCTATAATACTGCTTTTCTAAATATGGGAATCCAAATTTAGAAGAAACTCTTAATAAGATATAGATAAAAGTATTTGTTTTTTATATCTATCTTATAAACAATATGAACAGTATCATAAATCTTTAATTTATAATATTTATATAAAATTTATTATGTATTATATTCATATAATATATGTTAAAAATTTGTAATTTGAAAAAATTACCTTGCTGTGTAGAATGTCTTCTTACCATGGCTGACTTCAAACCTCCAGTACTTTAATGCATGCCTTGCCTAAAACCTGAAAACATAAATATCGTATCTCACACCATGATGAGACAATTCTACATACTACCTGTCCTTGTTAGGATTATCATTGCTATGATGAAACATCATTTCCACATTACTGTTCATCATGGAATGAAGTCAAAACAGGAACCTAAACAGAGCAGGAACCTGGAGACAAGAACTGATGCAGAAGCCATAGAGGAGTGCTGCTTACTGGCTTGCTCACAATGGTTTGCTCAGCCTGCTTTCTTATAGAACCTAGGACCACCATCCCAGGGACAGCCCCACTCACAACAGGCTGGACCTTTCCCCATTAATTGCTAATTAAGAAAATGCCTCTATAGGCTTGCCTATAAACCAATCTTATGGAGGTATTTTCTTAATTGAGATTCCTTTCTACCACATGACTTGAGCTTATCTCAAGTTGACAAAGAACTATCTAGCATACCATCCAATTATATACTCATGTTTGATATTTTAAGTGATTTGTTATGATATATTTGATCACAGGTACAAATTCAGCCCTCATATCTTTCAGCAATATGCACATCAATATTCTTCTAATACTGAATTTTATTATTTATTTCTTTGTTTTTGAAGCAGAGATTTGCTGTATTGTCTGCAGCGCGCTCCTCGGCCAGCGAGGAAGAACGACCACCATGCGAGGATCCTTCTCAGAACACACTTTATTGGAGCGCCTCTTGGTTAAGGGAGAGCGGGAGGTGAGGGGCCCCGAGAACTAAACTGCAGCTGCTTATAAAGGGAATCAGGCAAACGTGCCGTACTATGATTGGGTCCCGCCAGAAGGCGAACACGGGGAGCCACGGGATAGGCTGAGGACATAAGGCCAATTACCATACTCGTGCATCATAGCCAAATATGGAGTTGTTTACAGCTAGGCTCCCAGGAAGCCAGCGCCATCTTTGAATAGCGGCTCCCTACAATTGTCCATGTTCTTAAACTCATGATTCAGCAGTACCAGTACAATAGGTCTGTGAGTCTATCGTTGTCTCTATTTAACTTTCATTCAGGGTTGGAGAGATAGCTTACTCTATAAAATACCTGTTTAGCAGGTGTAAGAACCTGATTTTAGATCCCCAGCACCCACATCAAAACCTGGTTGTTGTTGCCGGGCGGTGGTGGCGCACGCCTTTAATCCCAGCACTCGGGAGGCAGAGGCAGGCGGATCTCTGTGAGTTCGAGGCTAGCCTGGGCTACCAAGTGAGTCCTAGGAAAGGCGCAAAGCTACACAGAGAAACCCTGTCTCGAAAAATAAAAAATAATAATAATAATAATAATAATAATAATAAAATAAAATAAAAAAACCTGGTTGTTAGCAGCAGAGTATGTGACCTGGTGTTTTGCTAGGTGCAGGGATGAGACTGGAGACACATAAATTCCCAGTACCCACTGATCAGTAAGGAAAACTGTCCTCAAAACCAGTAAGTGGAAACAGAAGCATCTCAAATGGCTGAAAGACACATAAAGAATTGTTCAACATCCTTAGCCATCATGGAAATGCAAATCAAAACATCTCTGAGATACCATCTTACACCTCTCAGAATGGCTAAGATCAAAACACTGATGACAGCCTATGCTGGAGAGGATGTGGAGTAAGAGGAACACACTTCCAGTGCTGGAGGAATTGCAAACTTGTACAGCCACTTTGGAAGTCAGTATGGTGGCTTCTCAGCAAACGGGGAATCAATCTACTTAATGATCAAGCAATACAACTCATGGGCATATACCCAAAGGATGCACATTCATACCACAGGGACCTTTGCTCAACTATGTTCAAAGCAGCATTATTCATAATAGCCAGAACCTGGAAACAACCTAGATGCCCCTCAACTGGAGAACAGATAAAGAAAACTGTGGTACATTTACAATGGAATAGTACTCAGCCATTAAAAAAATGACATCATTAAATTTGCAGGCAAATAGGTGGAACCAGAAAAAAACATTCTGAGTGTGGTAACCCAGGCCCCAAAAGAAAAACACAGTATGTATTCATGCATAAGTAGATATCAATTGTAAAGCAAAGGATAACCAGCTACAATTCACAACCCCGGAGAAGCTAGGTAACAAGAAGGACCCTAAGAGAGATACTCATGGATCCCCCTAGGAAGAGGAAATAAATAAGATCTCCTGAATAAATTAGGAGTGTAAGTGGGGGAGGTAAGGGGAGGTGGCAAGAGAACATGAGGGAACAGGTTGGTCCAGTTGGAGGAGGGACAGAGAAGGAGAGCAAGGAAAGGCTATCTTCATAGAGGGAGCCATTAGGGGTTAGGAAGAAACCTGGTGCTAGGGAAATTCCCGGAATCCATAAGGATGAACCCAGGTAAGACTTCAAGCAATAGTAGAGGGAGTCCCTGAACTGGCCTTCCCCTGTAATCACATTGATGTCTACCCATATTGTCATCATAGAACCTTCATCCAGTAACTGATGGAAGCAGATGCAGGGATTCACAGGCAAGCACTAGGTGGAGCTCCTGGAGTCCAGTTCAAGAGATGGAGGAAGATTAATATGGGCAAAGGGGTCAAGATCATGATGGGGAATTCCACAGAGACAGCTGACCCCAAGCTAGTTGGAGATCACTGACTCTGGACTGAAAGCTGGGGAACCTGCATGGGATCAAACTAGGCCCTCCGAATATGGGTGACAACTGTGTGGCTTGAGCAGTTTGTGGGGCCACTGACAGTGGGAACAGGATTTATCCCTAGTGCATGAACTTGCTTTTTGGAGCCCATTCCCTATGGAGGGATACTTTGCTCCGCCTCAATACAGGGGGCAGGGGCTCAGTCCTGCCTCAACTTCATATGCCAGACTATTTAGAATCCCCCATGGGAGGCCTTACCGTCTCTTGAGAAAGGGATGGGGTGTGGGGTGAAGAGAAGGTGGGAAGATGAGTGGGAGGAGGGGAAGGAGGGGGAAGTACGATTGGTATGTAAAGTGGAAAAAAAAACCCTTTAAATAAAAAAGAAGGTATTCAGTATTTACCTTGGGCCAACACACACATGAGTAAACATGTGCATATCCACACATATGCAAATAAGACTATATATATATATATATATATATATATATATATATATATATATCACAAACACACATACAATCTCATCTAAGTTAACTTACAATGATTCATGAAATATGTCTTCATACTGATGAGATCAAACTGTCCACGGTTACATTACAGATTATTCAAATGCAAGTTTAAGTAGAATGTACTATTATTTTGATCTTTGTTTCCTTTACTCATACCATTAAAATCTATCATAACCGTCTTTCCCTTAATCTTGGCATTCAAGAAAGACTGAGTTACAAATACATGATTTTTCAATTAGTTCAATATAATAAATATGATAGCTTGAGAAATAAGGAATGAATAAAAAAGGCAACCAGAATTATAGTGTTGTAGCATCAAAACAAATGAAACTTTACTAAATACGATGAAGATAAATAAAAGATTATTGCACCATTCTTTTCTTACTGAGGCTGTTTAGTGACAAATGTTTTACATATCAAAAAAATCCCAGGATTTTGTTTCAGAATACTATTTTAAGGCATCTTGTATTTGTTTATGCTGTGGACATTTGTTTAATGATGCAAAGATGTGTTGCATTCTTTTATGTTGCATTTTTTAAACTCTGTGAAGCTGTTACTGTGCCTATCTAAAACACCTGATGGTCTTATAAAGAGTTGAACGGCCAATAGAGAGGTAGGAGAAAGGATAGGCAGGGCTGGAGGACAGAGAGAAAAAATAGAAGAAGAAATCTGGGAGGAGGAGAAGAAAAAGGAGCAAAAAAAAGTGAGAAAATAGGTGGCCAGCCACCCAGCAACACAGCCAGCCACAAAGAGTGAAAGTAAAATATACAGAAGTAAGAAAAGGAAAAAGACCAGAGGCAAAAGATAGAAAGGATAAATTAAGTTAAGAAAAGATGGCTAGAAATAAGCCAAGCTAAGGCCAGGCATTTATAGTTAAGAAAAAGCCTTCATGTGTGATTTATTTGGGAGCTGAGTGACTGCCCCCCCCCAAAAGAGAAAACAACACCAACAACAACCACAGGACTTTCCCTTCTGAGTGCTTTCCTTGCATCTTTGTGGTTTGTGGTACCATCGAAGTTTAGCAGTGCAATGAAACCAAACTGACAAGATGGGAGCAGATTATTCTGTTACTTTTTTAAGTCTTTGAGCTGCATGCCAGTCTAGGGCTGATCATGTCACACTGGTTCAACTTGCTGGTGATGTTCAGTAATTTTCTTCATACTGTTACAATCAATGACTTGAATAACTAACCATGCTTCATCTTCACACTTAGGAACAAAGCAATGACTTTGGAGTGTGTCCTGGTAAGTATCTGGCATTACTATTTGGATGTACGGTCTCTTAATCATTCCCAGAGCTCCTGAACAAGAATAGACATTTTTAATTTAAAGATTTGTTATTATTATTTCATATTTATGGGCCTTAATTTTTGTACAGTATATTTTGATAATATTATTTCCTCTTCCCCAATTACTTGTAGTTCCTCCCCAACTCCCAACCCAACTTCATATTTTTTTTTCTTAAAAAGCAAAACAAAATTCTAAACAACAGATAAACAAAAAACACAAAAGACAAGAAAGGTACCAAAGAAAAGATGCGGGGCAGAGCACAAAAAGCCCTCAGAGACCATTTTGTATTGGCCAACCACTCCTAAGTAGTTGCTCTGAAATGTGATTAATATACTCGGTGACTCTCCATTGGAGAACATTGATTTTTTTTTCTCTCCTGGTATGCATCAGTTGAAAATAGTTTCTTGCCTAGGAGAGGTTCTTAGTGCCAAGTGGCCCATCTCTGTTCTGGGATTTTTGTCTACCTTGAACTTTGGAAATTTTGAGAGTGCTGTCACAGTCTCTCTGTGTTTATATGTACGTCAGTCCTATTTTATCTGGAAGATACTCTTTCCTTGGGGTCATCCACCACCTTTGGCTCTTACAATCTTTCCAACCACTATTCCTCAGATATCCCCTCAGATGCTTAAGGGGAAGAGTTTAATGAAAACATCCCAATTAGGACTGAGTGTTTCAAAGTCTCTGACAGTGTGTATATTGCCAAGTTGTGAGTCTCTGTGTTAATTATCATTTACTGTAAGAAGAAGCTCCTCTGATGAGGGTTGAGTAAAGGACCAATCTAAATGATTCACAATATATCATTAGCAGTTATCTTATTGATGTGCTCCTTTAACAAAATAGTACTAGTAGTCTTTCTCTGTAGGTCCATGATCTATCTCATCTCTAGTTTTTGGTCAAGTTAACAGAGTCAGGTATGGGTTTTATCTCATGGAGTGGGGCATAAATCTGATAAAAAGCGATTATTTATTCTCTTAACATTTGTGCCATGACTTTATTAGTGTATCTTGCAAGTAGGTCACTGTTATAGGTTGCAGAGTTTGTAGTTTGGTGATATTAATAATATCTTTCTCCTCTTGTTTATTTAAAAATATTTATACACATGCACATATATATATATATACAATATTATGTAATACATATATATAAGTGTTAAATATATGTGAACTTTATATTTATATAAAAATTGTATACATTTATATATTATAAAAATATAAGCTGGGTGGTGGTGGTGGCACACGCCTTTAATCCCAGCACTTGGGAGGCAGAGCCAGGCAGACTCGGTGACTTTGAGGCCAGCTTGGGCTACCAAGTGAGTTCCAGGAAAGGCACAAAGCTACACAGAGAAACCCTGTCTCGAAAAACCAATAAAAAAAAAATACAAAACGCTGTGTCACCTATGACTTTTCAAACATCGTTAGAGTTATTTATATTTCCTTCTTTCCTCTCTTTTTATCCCCCTTCCTCCCCTCTTCTTTCTTTTAAGAAACTTTTAAAAATTATAATGTAAGTACATGGTATTTTATCTTCCTTTTCCTATCTCCAACTGATCTCATGTACTCTGCCCAATTTTCTCACTCTTGAAATCATGATTTCTGTCTTTAGTTGTTATTATTACACACACACACACACACACACACTACCTTAAAGCAGCCTCTCCAGTCCATTTGGTGATTTGGTATTACCTGTTACTATATGGCTTCAGAGCTGAACATTAAAGTTTAAATAGACTTCAAGTCTTTATTTTTAAAAAGCTAAAATTATGTCACCAAGCAAAACCTCCAATGCCAGGAATGGGTTACATCTTGTTGAGTCACTGGCCAAGATGGGCCCATTGAACCTCCCAAACACAACATACTATTGCCAATGCTTTGGGTTATGCTGTATAATCTGATGGTTATACCCTATCTCTGAAGACAACACTTACACTTACTTATATTATCAAACTGAAGAAGTTGAGGTGGTGCCTAACTCGAGGTTTAACCCCTATTGATTAGTATCCATGGTACCTGTAGGTACTCTGCCTATTCCTGAAAGAGAGGGATAATCACCAATATCACCCAGATACGAACCCTGCAAAAAACAATAGTGACCTGCCTGCAAGATACGCTGCTGCAATAACAGCACAATGTTATGGGAGTAATCAGTTGCTCTTAGATTGGATGGAAGACCCCCTTAAATGTTCCAAGACATGGAACCACACACTACTGTGTCCAAGTACCAGAGACTAGATAGGTTACAGATCTCAGAGAATTATCAATTCCCTATTATTCTGGGTAAAGACACAGCAATAAAATGACTTCTAATGCCATACTGCTACACCCATGTATAAGTACCTTACTGAACCCTCATCAGAGAATCTTCTTCTTGCAATAGATAGAACTTAAGACAGAGACCCAGAACTGGGCGACATGCAGAGTGAGAGACTTGGGAGCTTCAGTTAGGTAGGTAGACATAGAGAGATAAAGAAAATGAAAATAAGGGACTTCTTGTCCACAGAATGCAATGTTAGGAAAAACTGTGGAAGACTTGGTGGTAGGTATCTAATTTGAACCAATATTGGAAATGGAAGGACTGGAGAGACCTATGTTTTTTCAGGAATTAAATTCTTTATCTGTCCCATGGAAGGTGATCAGTGATTCCAAAGAGAACTATCATCATTGACATTATGTTCTAATAACTATCTCTTGTTTTGAGTGTATCACTACACTATCTATTGACCTCAACTTTCTTCTTGATAGGTCCTTGTTTAATGTCCAAACTCCTACAGGAGAGTCATGTTTTGAAATTCTAAACTTCTCCATTTGTTTTGGATGATGACAGCTTGACTGTGTTTTGTCTATGTATGGATTGCTTTTATCTTACTTTAAATAAAGGTTGTTGTGCTACTTTGGCATAAAATTGAATACTTTTCATATAATTTTATTAAATATAAGCTATTATCTGTTTCAGATATATTCCTTTTATACATTTTCTCTCTCCTTCTCTTTTTATCTTTTTCTTTTTTTGTTTTTGTTTTTGAGGCAGGGTTTCTCTGTGTAGCCTTGGCTGTCCAGAAACTCACTCTGTAGACCAGACTGGCCTCGAACTCACAGATATCAACCTGTCTCTGCCTCCCGAGTGCTGGGATTAAAGGTGTGTACTACCACTGCCTGGTTCTCCTCCTCTTAAATGCAGGGCATATATACAATGCTGCACGATAATGTACACTTTTTACAAGTATTTTCTTGTCCTATATTGGATTTAACCATGATATATTGTAAAATTTGCTGATGATTTCTTCTTCTTGATCACATTTCCTACTTATTATTTGAACCTTAGGAATGGCATATCAAATTTTAATTCTTATGACTGGTCTGTATACTTAATTTGATGATGCATCATTTTCATCCTCTTGGCTAGTACTTTGAACATACTGATAACAGCTCTTTCCCCATGATGTTTATCATTATTATATCCATCATCTAACTAGCTCAACATCTAAGCCTTCTTAGAGACATATTTTTCTTAACCACTTTTTTATCCTCCTGTATGGGACAAATTAGTGTATTTCCAAATATCTTCTGTTGGAAGATGCATATATAAATGATGAATTTGAACCATTCCCTAATCAAATTCTTGTCAATCCCAATTTTTTTTGTCATTTTTATAATTGTTACTATTTTTAAAATGATGCCCATAGACTAAAACAACAAAATTTGAGTTATTTACTTTGTTGCCACAGAATACTTCTCAGTTAGCTCCATGGAAGCCTAATGATTAGGCCAAGATTTCTGTCTACTGCTTGTATCATTTTTGGTAACCTCTTAGAAAAGCCTCTCTGATACAGTATTCTGGCAGCTGCGGTTTCATATCTTACTAGTTTAACAACTCCTCAACTATGTACTAGGTAAAGAAAAAGCTGCATAGATGTGGATGATATTGTAAGTTTATAAGCATATGATGAAAAATTTCAAAGTCCCTGATGAACATCCTACACTACAAATTTTACATTTTAGTTTGGGCCATTTTGTTCTATGCTCCCACTAACTATATTGTTTCTCTGAGATCACAGATGCTAATAGATTTAGGTTTTTTTAATAACTTTTTATGAAATTATAATTATATAATTTCATTCTTCCTTTTCCTTCTTCAAAATTCTCCCATATACCTTTGTTTGTTCGCTTTCAAATGTGTGGCTCTTTTTTCAATTAATGGTTGTTACGTGTATATACATACATTGAAGACTATTTTTTCCTGTTATCAGCATTTCTTAGTTGTTGGTAGTTCCTTTTGGGAGTGGTGGTGAGGCTTCATGGTGTTTCTCCTATCCACTTTTTAAAAATGTAATATTTATACAATAGTTTTTCTGGGGTTTACATTCAATCATTTTTTAAAACATATATATATCTTTTGATCTTTGATATATTCTTACCTCAAAATTTAAAACATATACTCAAAAAATTATAAAAATTATTCCATGAAAAGTACTATTTACCATATTTATTTATTTATTTAATTGTATTTAAAACATGGGATTAGTAAATCTCTTTTTTTACAAACCAGTACCAAGGTTTTGTTTCCTATTCAAAGGGGAATTTGTATATAGCTAAACAATTTTGATACTGTTCTGTGTGCTGGTTTGATATTTGTAAGCTTTAACACTTGAATTTTATGTTGAAAAAGCTATGCATATATACATAAGCCATCTCCAGATGAAGAAATATTTGTGCCTGTTGTATACGTACATGGATACAGAGATCTTTAGGCTGTATGTGACCAGTTGTATCACTTTGCAATGAATACAGCTAGTGTTTTGTAGGCAACAAATACAGGTTAATAAACACAGAAATAAGAATCCCATCCTACCAGAAGCTGAATGTGCTGAACTTGCTTCATATGAGCCATGGCTGACACAAGCAAGGTGGAATCAAAGGGTAAAAAACTTTTGACAAGCCATGCTTCACAATCCTGGCCACTGTGGATGGCCATGATTATCTTCAGACAAGATGACTGTGTGTAAATGGCTTATATACACTTAAATTAAACACAGCAGGGTTGTAGTAATCTCTGTTTGCATTTTACTTTCTGTGAGGAAGGAAATTGCTTGGACTTGGAACATTTCATTTAATGGCATTTTTAGTTACCTTTTGTACTTCTAATGCCAGAGTCGAAATTCATTCCAAATTACCCGGTAAGACAGAAGAAACTTTGGTCGTTTTTTGTTTATTTTTTTTTAATTGCAGTTGCTTCCTTACCAATTTTACTAAATTAAATGTGTTTTAAAGCATCTCAGCTCTTGAAACTTAATTATCCAAATCTCTGGGTGAAGTGTAACAAACAATGCAAACCCCATTTATGCAATTTATTTTGCAAAAGAAAATAATGGAATGCAGTTGTGCTAATGATATACACGTTTCTGTATTTTTCTCCCTTTTCGACAACAACTTAGCAAAGCCCTATCATTTTGAAACAAAAGCTTTAAGGGCATTTTGAGGCTTGGATTTGTCCATTCTATGCTTTTCAAAAGAGGTAAAGTGCATAATGGTGTATGCCTTTTGCAATCATGGAAGATTTTAATTCCTTCATTTTATCCTTCTATCAGTGAGTATTATTGACAGTTATACATAATAAGCTGTGAATAGAGATCATGGCTTGTAATTGTAATGTGTAAAGAAGAAGAAAAATGTTTAGATATTCAGTAGCTGAGGCACCATCAATTACATCCCAGAAGAATAACATCTGACTATCAGACCACTTAGGGGATACAACTTTAGTTTAAACTCAGGTATAATAAGAATATCTTTCATGTCCTTTGTATTTTCTAGAATAAAATATCTTTAGATCCATAATAATGCAGTACTATACACTTATGTTTCTTACCACCATGAACTAATTATATTACTTTTCTGAATTTTTTCCTGCTGCAACACTTACATTGAAGCATGTTTCTTTTGTTCATTGTGTTCTTGGAAGGTGGGTCCTGAGATCCTGTCTTTGGGATAGTAAATCCACACCAACCTCCATGAGTGATTAGGGATGCAGGCATGCAGAAATGCTCAAGCCCAAACTAAACAAAACCCCTTCCTTCACTAAACAAATGTACAAACAAAAGCCAAATGACAGTAGATCAACTAAAGGAGCTTTGCATAAGAGCAAACACAGAAAAGTATGTTGTCTTTATGCATCTTTACCATGCCTACAAATATCTCCTACAATAAATATGTATACACTTAAGTTTTTATTAGAGGGGCAGGTAGATAGTCGTATGAGAGGGTTTTGAGTCACTAAAAGGCAGGGGGCTTTGCTTTCAGATAGTGTATAAAGCAAGAACAAGCTAAATGCCCAATTCCAGAAGGAAGCAAATGTGAGAAAAGTGACTCAGGTTTTTCATTGCATGACCATCAATGGGCCAGGGTTGGTCTAAGTTTCAGGGTTTCTCATGATCGGTCTGTGTGACTCTGAATCCCATACTCCGTAGCTCTTAGTGCTACCCTGACCCTAACTTTAATAAAAAAAAATTTTGTAATTTGGCAATATGGATCTCAGTTTGAGAAAGCTGTGAATATGACCACAACATAAGTAACGTGTGGTGGAGTATTATCCTAAAGGTTAGGATGTCATACTGTCATTACACTTTGTGTGTGTGTGTGTGTGTGTGTGTGTGTGTGTGTGTGTGTGTGTGTGTGTGTGTGTATGTTTTCACCACAGTATGTGTATGAAGGAACCACCACAGGACACTTTATTTGAGTCAGTTCTCCTCTTCCATCAATGGATTCTGAAAATTGAACTCAAGGTATCAGGCTCAGTGCCAAGTATTTTTACCTTTGAGCCACTTCCTTGGCCACAGGACATTCTATTGATGATTGTCGCTGCTTTTTTCTGCCTTCTATGTACAGGTGATTCACTTTTGATCATTGAAAGCTAATAAGCAAATTGTATTAATATTTCTATAAAAATATTTTTGCTTTACTGACACATTTGTACTTTGCTTTATCCTAATTAACTGATAAATAATTTTGGAAGTCATCATCCCATTAATATTTTTTAAAATCAATGCAGTGCATATGATTCATTGTTGCAATTGTGAAGAATATTTTCGGTTCTTTACTGTTGATTTCCAAGAATAGAACACTTCCTATTGAAAGAAATCATAATGTGTTGCATCACGGGCCTCCTGTATTCTCCTGCTCCCTCTTTGGTTTGTTTGTTTGGTTGGTTTTATTTATTTATTTATTTATTTATTTATTTATTTATTTATTTATTTATTTATTTATTTTGTGTGTGTGTATGGTGCTTGTTATATGGATGGTATGTGCATGTGATATGCATGTCTATGGTGTATGTGCACATATGTCCCATGGGCATGTTTTCAGAGGGCAGAGGAAGACCTCAGGTGATTTCCTTTCTCACTCTCCTTACTTTCCAGTTTGATACAGGATATCTTAATGAACCTAAAGCTCATGATTTCAGCTAGACTGTCTGGCTGGTGATTTCCCAGGATCCTCCTGTCTGCACTTGCCACTGTTGGAGTTACAGGTACATGTGGCTATTGCTGACTTTTACATGTTTTAAGCTCCTGTCTTTGTGCTTTTATATGTCTGAGCCATCCCCCCACTTTCCTGAGCGAGAACAATCAAGACAATATATTTTAGACAATGGAAATAATCAGCCCATTTTAAAATGTTATCTCCTGTGATTATAGACATACATCATTCAATATATATCATTCATATAATTTATATAATCAATCATATATATATAAATATAAAACTATACGTGTGTATATAAATTTGTTTATGATCTTTCTTGAGATTTTGGAAGAAGGAAATCCAGTGACAAGATCTTAAAACTTTCCCAGTGCTTCTCTCTGAGAAATAGACTCTGGATCCCTGAGGCAACATACATCTCAGGAAAGCTGTCATGAAATTTAACATACACTGTTGTCACACTGTGGAACTTCATTTAACATTTCACTTTGACCCACTTTCATAACTGAAATCACCATTAAACAATAACAGTTTAACCATAAATTTTTTAATGAAGCTGCACAAAAGATGAAAAACATAAATGTGGGCACTAAAATATTAGCATGCTTATGTCATATAAAGGAAAGTAGCAATGTGTATGATTATTAATGCATCTATCACTTATGCATATTCACCACATATCCATCACAGAATTACAGATTATACCTAGAATAATTAATTAAAATTAGTTTTCCCATTACTAGCACATGCTTATTTATGCAGATCTCAGAATAACTGAATTTCGACTTATCCTCTCAGGTTTCCAGACATTTAAGTATGTTATTAGGACTGTGATTATTCGGCACCCCAACACTCAGGTATCACCCAACTTCATTACTACCTGATTAATTAACCTGTTTAAAGTGTGAAAGTTGGCACCTTGTCATTAGAATCCATGGGAATAACTAATGAGAAACTATGAAATAATTTGTACCTCAATTAAAAAAACCTGAACAAGGAGGTTTTATCTCATTATTCTTGCTTCCTGTTATCACCTATACAAAGCCAAGAAGATTTCACAAAACCTACTGTCTACAGACAGCAGGCTATGTAACATCTCAGGGAACATTTCACAGATCTTTAATAAAATGTGGTGTTATTCAACAGCAAAAGGTAAGGCAAGCAGTTTCCCTGGATAACATTCATTACAGAGCATCAGTGTGAAAACCAGGTACTTTGATCTCATACCTGACTCAGGTTTAAATGAGATTTCTATGTAAGAAAAAAAAGGAAAAGATGTAATCTAGTTCAATTTAGTCTGTGTAAAGGCTTTGGGAAAAATATCACAAGAGGTAATTAGTATTAAAGTACTATTAAATTATGACATTTCCATATATTAAGAAATGCAGCCCCAAGGCCAGACTCCTTTCAATAGGACTGATTTTATTCAGGGGCCACATCATAGCAGTATTCAAATAAAAAAAATTAGAAAGTTAATTTCAACTGTATTGTTTCCTCCTGCCTACATTTATAAGGTCATATATATCATAGAACAATATGAAAGGATCAAAGGGACTGAAGGAGAGGTCTTTGTAACACACTTATAGGTTCACTCTCCCACCTGTTAGTTGTCCACAGAGTTTCGAGGAAGAAAGGACACAATGTTTACAATTTATCCTTAAAGAAGTCACTGATTTTCCTCAGATTTAAGGTTATTATCCTGCACACATCTTTCCCTTTAGTACAAGTGCCATACTCTGAGCCATGGCAGGATATTTGCTATAAAACCCAGCCAATGTAAAATGAGGCATAGATGAATTCAGGTGATAATTAATTAGATAACCCTTTTAGAATTTCTTGAAATACATTCTGGATCCTGTCTAATGCTCTTTTGTCTAACTCTTTAAGGCGAGGCCACCCACACATAGTTTAAAAATATAGTCAAACCTTTAAAAATGCATATTTTCCAAATCAAGATTTCGTAAAGATAAAGTTTAAAATGACAAAATTTAATTAATCCACTTTAGCAAGAATGTTTCATACCTATTTTAGATTGCAAGCATTGCAGTTTTATTGAGTTGCAAATCAGTGTTGAAAATATAAAAACAAAGTTTTATTGACAAATTTTAAAAATCTTTGTTTTATTTTTTCTAAATATTTTATTTTTACTTTTTATTTATTCTTCTCTCATATAATACATCCCAACCACAGTTTCCCCTCCTCCCACTCCTCCAAATCCTACACTGCCCATCTCCCCTTTCTCCCAGATCAGCTCCGGTTATCAATTGAACACAGTATTACAAGATACAATAAGACTAAACTCTCATATCAAGGCTGGACCAGGCAATCTAGTAGGAGAAAAGGGTCCCAGGAGAAGGCAAAAGAGTCATATACACCACCACTTCTTCCGGTAGAAGTCCCATTAGAGTACCAAGCTAAATAAACATAACGTATATGCAGTGAACCTAGTGAGAACCAATGTAGGCTCCATGATTGTCACTTAAGTCTATGTGAGCCCCCATGAGCCCTGCTCATTTTATTTTGTGGGCTGTGTTCTCCTGATGTCCTTGACCCTTCTGGCTCTCACAATCATATTGGGAAGGTTTCCCTGAGATATACCCAATTTTTGGCTGTGGGTCTCTCTGTTCCCATCAGTGGCCTGAGGAAGCTTCTCTGATGACCATTGGGCTATGTACCCATCTTGGGAATAGCAAAATTTCATTAGGAAGCATTCATTGACTTTTTTTTACCAGTTGTGTTTGGTTCTATCCTAGGACTAGGCTTATCCAGTCTCAGGTTCCTGGCCACTCCTGGTGTGCTCCCCTCGTTAGACCAGTAATTGGTTAGCCACTCCTGCAATTTCTGCACCACCATTGACCCAGCACACTTGCCAGCAGGACAGATTGCAATGTTGAAGGTTTTCCAATCCAAGGATATTAATTACACCATGTAAACATGGGAAATAAATAATGCCACACCAGCAAAAGTAAATGAAAGGGAACACAGACACACAGACACCACCACCACCACCACCACCACCACCACCACCACCACCACCACCACCACCACCACTGACATCAACAACAAAATAGCAGGCATTAACAGTCAGTGGTCATTGCTATCTCTATCTATCAATGGACTTAACTTCTCAATAAAATGACACAGACTAACAGAATGGATGCAAAAGCAGAATTCATCCTTCTGCTACAAATAAGAAACTGATCTCAATGTCAAAGAAAGACATTACCTCAGAGTAAAAGGTTGGAAAAACATTTCCAAGCAAATGGACCTAAGAAGCAAATTGATGCACTGATTCTCATATCTAACAAAATAAACTTCAAACTAAAATTAATCAAAAGAGATAGGGAGGGATACATCTTTGTTTTATTTTATGAAAATTTACTGATAAATAATAAAATATGAATGAACAAGATATTTGATGTTAATATTTAACATATGTTTTGTATCAATACTACATTGAACTATATGTACATTAGAAATTTTCATATACAAACAACTTTCACCTATTTTGATGGTTTATAGAATTATGATAATTTATTGAATAAAAAAACCTGAAGTCAAGTGGGATTCAGTGAGTTGGCCAATTTTAAGTTGGGACTAAATTCTATGTATTACCTTTTGAGGCACTACAATATTTCTAATCAGCAAATAATATCTTATGAATATTTTTAAATCTAATAGGCTTCATTTGCAAATACCTAACTACCTTTAACATGAGATTATATAATTGATTATGATGAAAGTTAATAAAATTTGAGAGTAAAACAGGTAAACACAATTTTAAGATAAAATGGTAAATCTACATTAAAAAAAACAAATCTCAGAAATTCTTCAGAAGTTAGATCACCAATAGTTTGGTATCACTGACAGGCAGCATATCAATCATTAAAGTCTTCTCAAAATAAAGATGTAAAAAAATAATTTCCTAAATTTAAAGGTATCAGGAGAAAATACAGTGTTTTTTTCACCAAGAATTGCCTACTGTTGAAAGAAGAGAGAGAAAAAGAGATGGGGGGGCGGGATAAAGAGGAGGAGGAGGAGGCAAAAGAGTCAGGCAAAGAAGGGAAGGCAAGGAGGAAGAAGAAGAAAATTAATAAAAAAAAGAAATTTTCTGTTAGAAAAAACTATCTTACTTGTTTGAGAATGACATATTTAAACATACATTGTACTCTGAAGTGAAATAAGACAAAGGGCCTAAAATTATCAATATCATTTCAAAGTAAGCAAAATAGCTACATCTAAAATAATTAGATTACTTATGTTTTATGGGACGTGAACATTTAAGCTTATAAAAATAAAAGATGAATATTGAAAGTAAATATACAAGAATAACTATTTAGAATAAGTAAAGATATTTTTTAAAGTGGTTGAAATTGGATATGATCTTTAAGTCTAATTATGTGGCATGGGAAAAGAGTAAATAACAAGACTGTGTGAATTCTGAAAATGATTTTCAGATACTTTATCTTAAAGACAGAGGAGTGACTCAATGATGAAAAGCCATACATCTAACTGTGTGCTGCTGTTCAAAGCCATACACATCTTTGATAATATTATTTTTATCTTTATGCACTGGGTAGCCAATGAATGTAATATAAAAACTTAAAAATGTTTGTACCTTTCCTATTTTGTTCAACGATGTATTTATCACATGACAGTAGTTAAATGCAGATTACACATATCAATGTTGACAAGCCTCTTGTCAATACACAAAATAGTTACAGTGAGTGTTCTAAAACAAAGTGAATATCCTACTTTGTAGATGTCATTAGTGACTGCATATAAATGTTTTTCCATGAGTTACTAGTCTGTAGTGAGTAGTTTCCTGTAGCAATTGGACCCTTTCTTGGGAAGCCTCTGGATCTCAAGGAACTGGGCATCTGTATTAGGAGCTGATGGGGAAATTCTGAATTGGTGGCATTCCTGGCAATGTTTTTTAATTTATTTTTATGCCAGTAGTGAAAAGCCTTACTATTGTTCAATTTTATCTCTGCTCCAGAACTAATGGAGTACATTATTTGACTTCCTTCCTCTGAAGTCCACCATAACAGAGGTCAGCTTCTACTCTATTCAGAACACACTGGAAAGGAACACAAACAAGAGTAAATCAAGCTAAAAATAGCTATTACCTCCTCTCTTCATTATTTCTGATCCTACTAGGCCTCTTCCACTGCACTTCAAACAATTGCTGACGGGGTTTGAGTAACCTTACAGGAAACTCCAGTTTTGGGTTTCTGACTTGGTCACTCACTCACCAAGCACAAATGTTGGTTTCTGATATTCAACTTAGTAGCTATGAAGTATAAACAATGATAACATGAAACTCTCTTAAGCCTGCCACCCTGTCTTTATGATCAAGTCACATAAGGAACTCTAGAATTTTTCAGTTGTGAAAGAAAGCAACTCCTACTGTGTAAGATATTAAAATCAACAATCATAATGGATGTTAGAAAAACACAAGCTTAGAATATTAATCGGTACTCAACTTTTTTAAAATCAGTAATACATACTATGGAGAAATTTGAATATATGCAAATGTGTTGATATAATAGGTCTTCTGTGCATGTTGCTCATTCACAGCCACAGATGCTGTGATTTCATTTGTGCAACGGTCATGCCTTGTCCAGAGGACACTGTTTCACTCAGGTCTTCCATGACTTCTGGCATTTATACCTTTCTGCTCCCTCATCCATGATGGTGCCTGAAATCTGATGAAAGGATGTGATCTAGATGTCTTATTTGTGACCACTGAGCACTGCATTGACTATTTATTCTCTACACTCTGATCAATTGTTAATTTCTGTGTTAATCATTCCACTCCACAAAAATCTAGTCTGATGTGGTCTGAGAGCTACACTAATCTATGTGTTCAAAGATGCAAATTTAGAAGAAAATTTTTTTATACTTTTAAAAAATTTTATTAGTTCTGCCGGGCGGTGGTGGCGCACGCCTTTAATCCCAGCACTCGGGAGGCAGAGCCAGGCGGATCTCTGTGAGTTCGAGGCCAGCCTGGGCTACCAAGTGAGTCCCAGGAAAGGCGCAAAGCTACACAGAGAAACCCTGTCTCGAAAAACCAAAAAAAAAAAATTGAAAAAAAAAAAAAAAAAATTTTATTAGTTCTTTCAGAGTTTTATATAAAATATTTTTTACATTAATATCATTATATTGCTCTCTTCCTTTTTCTCTCTCCAAACTCTTCCATCTAGCTCTCCTTACTAACTTTCAAATTCATGGCCTTTTTCATCAATTGTTATTGTATTCATATATGTATTTACATATATATTTCTAAATATAGCCTGCTCAGTATGTATAGCATTACTTGTACGTATGTTTTCAGGGATAACCATTTGGTATTGGAAAACAAATTGGTATATTCTTCCCTGAAGGAAATTATTTCTCCCAGCATTTCTTAATGCTTGCCTGTGGTTCTTTGTTTTCACATCTTACTTATTGGAATAGAGCATCTATGAACATAGACAAGCAAGTGTCTCTGCAGTAGGAGATAGAGTCCATTGGGTATATGTTCAAATGTGCCAGAACTGGGTCATATAGTAGATCTAATTTTAGTTTTGAGAGTAACCACCAAACTGATTTCCATAGTGGCTGCACCAATTGCATTCCCATCAACAGTCCATGAGGTTTCCCTGTTCCCCACAAACTCCCAAGATGTTGTTCTTTTATTTTTCTTTCTTTACTTTTAAAAAATAAATTATTTTCAGAAATAATACACGATAATTAGAGGCTTCCCCTCCCTCTACTTCTCTCAGTTCTTCCGTCCCTGCCGTTCCATCTGGATCCACTCCCTTTCTGTCTCCCAATAGAAAAAAACAGGCTTCTAAGAGCTGATACTAAAATAAAATATAATATAATAAGATAAAACAAAAATTATCCCTGGACATGAGTGGGAGCAATGAAGGTCGAGGGTCGAGGGAAAGAGAGTGGGAGATCCTAGCTGGATCAAGAAAAGAGAGGGAGAACAAGGAATAGGAGACCATGGTAAATGAAGACCACATGAGAAAAGGAAGAAACAAAGAGCTAAAGAGGCCCACAGAAATCCACAAAGATACCCCCACAAAAGACTGCTGGCAATGGTCGAGAGACAACCGGACTGACCTACTCTGGTGATGGGATGGCCAAACACGCTAATAGTTGTGCCATAAACCCCATCCAAGGACTGAGGAATCTGGATGCAGACATCCACGGCTAGGCCCCCGGGTGAGCGCTGGGAGTCTAATTAGTGAGAAAGAGGAGGGTTTATATGAGCTAGAATTGTTGAAGCCAAGGTTGAATAAAGCACAGGGACAAATAACCAAATGAATGGAAACACATGAACTATGAACCAAAGGCTGAGGGGCCCCCAACTGGATCAGGCCCTCTGAATAGGTGAGACAGTTGATTGGCTTGATCTGTTTGGGAGGCATCTAGGCAGTGGTACCAGGTCCTGGGCTCGTTGCATGAGTTAGCTGTTTGAAACCTGGGACTTATGCAGGGACGCTTGGCTCAATCTGGGAGGAGGGGACTGGACCTGCCTGGACTGAGTCTATCAGGTCGATCCCAGTCCTCAGGGGAGACCTTGATCTGGAGGAGGTGGGAATGGGAGGTGTGCTGGGGGGAAGGGGAGGAGTCAGGAAGGGAGAGAACAAGGGAATCTGTGGCTATTATGTAGAACTGAATAGTATTGTAAAATAAATAATAAAAAAATAAAATGGGAAAAAAAAACTAGGAAAAGAAAAAAATATATCACTTCAAGTCATTGAACATAGAAAAGTCCAGCTGGTTTCTACATAGAGCCTTGACTTCTATGGCCTAGTGCCTTTGGTATAGGAAGGTACTCTGTACACTACCCAAAGTGAAGCATAAACCATCCAGCCACAACCCTAGCTCAACAATGGCACCCTGCCTGCAACATATGCTAAGGCAATGGTGGCCCAAAGCTTGTGGGAGTAACCAACCAATAACTGATTTGACTTAAGGCTTCCTCCACAAGTTACAACCCATATCCAACACTGCTTGGGTGATGGAGAATCACAGACTAGTTTTTGTTTGCTTAATCTTAGCCATTCTGACTGTTAATATGAATCATAAATGTAGTTTTTATTTGTATTTCCTGATTACTAAGGAGAGTAAACACATAAAAGTATTTCTGTTTTAAAATTTTTCATTTAATTCCTTCATAGAATATTTTATCATATTCTCTCCCTCTCCCCATCATCCTTTCATTTCTTACTCACCCATCTTCATGTTCTTTTTTCTCTATAAAATAATAAAATCAGCAACAACAACAAAAGTCAAAACAGAAAAAAAAACACTAAGGCAAACATACATAAACAAAATAAAATAAAAGCCACACAAAAAGCATAGGAATTGTTTTGTGTTGGCCAAATATTCTTGTGCACCATTAAATGTGGTTGATATACTTGGTGTCATTCTATTGGAGAAAACAAATTTTAATTTTGCAGTAGGTGTAATTTCAAATAATTTTTGGTAAGGGGTAGGACTTTATGTCCAATTCCCCCTTCCCAGTACTAGAATTTTTTCTGCTTTGAACCTATGCATGTCTTCTAAGTTCTTTCACAGACTTTGTGGGTTTATATGTGTATTAGGCCTACTGTGTCTGGAAGATAATGTTTCCTTAGAGTCATCTACCACCTCTGGTTCTTACACCATTTCTGTCTTCTCTTCCACATAGATCCCTGAGCCCTGAGGGAAGGCTTTGGATAGAGACATCCGATTTAAGACAATGTGTTCTAAAGTATCTTACTTCTTCATATTGTTCAGTTTTTTTTTTCTGTGTTAGTTACAACTTTCTGCAAGAAACTCCCCTGATGTGGTTTGAGCAAGGCACTGATCTCTATGTATGTCACTAGGAGTCATTCTACTGCTGTATTCATTTAGCAGAATAATGGTATAAGGTTTTCCCCTAGATCTATGATCTGTCTAGCCTCCATTTCTTGGTCACCGTAGCAGTGTCAGGCATGGGTCCCATTTCACAGACTGAGCCTTAAATCCAATCAAAAGATGGTTGATTAGCATATAAGACTTATGCCACTATTACATTAACATATTTTGCAGAAACATCTCTTCTGTAGGTTGCATGGTTCATAGTTACAAGATATTGATGAGTAGTTTTCTCCTCCAATTGGGTACCTTGTCAGTTATAGCACCATGAAGACCAATTATAGTGTCGAAGCTTCTAGTTGGAAACCAGCTCATTTTCTATATTTTATACTATATATATATATATATATATATATATATATATATATATATATATGCTGTGTCTTCAGAAACAGAGGCTTAACTATTAGATTAAGGAAAGTATCCATAGCCTTGACAATAACCTGTGATGCTTACGGTTTCTATGGTACGTTTCTGACAACTCTACAAGATGAACTCATTCCTGGCTCTGGAGGTTTTACTTTGTGGCATAAAGTATCTAGTTAGGGCATTGCATCCCACATTGTATACTAACTCCATTGAAACTCATTTAATCTATGAATATATTTTAGAAATCTTCTACAGTAGTAGGTTTTAATGTGGCTTTTCAAATGGTCTTTAGTCTTAGTTGTTAATCCCCATATTCTAACTTTTATCCCAGCTTCCCATTCCCCTCTGCATTTAATTTCTTTATTCTAGTTCCCCTTTATATCTTTATAATGATATACTGTATTTCTCCTTTCTTCTACACCTTGGTCTCTCAGTAGCTACCTAACCTCCATGTTTAGGATTGGCAAACACACACATATCTAAAGCTTAGAAGCTAGCATCTGTATATAAGAGAAAACATGCAATTTGTGTCTTTCAGGGTTGCTTCACTCAGGATGACTTTTTTCTAGCTCTAGCAATTTAGTTTGCAAATTTTAGAATTATGGTTTTCTTAACTGCAGAATAATATTCAATGGTGTTCATGTACCACATTTTCATTTCCCATTCATCAATTGATGGGTGTTTCCATTTTCTAGATATTGTAAATATAAAAGCAATGAACATAAATGAGTAAGATGTGATCCTTTGTGTATATGCCTAAAGTGGTATGGCTGGATCTTTTGGTAGCAGCTGTACCAGTTTGCATTTTCACTACCAATAAATAAGTTTACCCCTTTCCTTGCATCATCTTCAGTATGAGCTGTCATTTGTTTTATTGTTTTTGGCTATTCTGACTGCGGTAAGTTAAAATCTCAAAAAAGAATCTCAAAGTAGATTTGATTTACATTTCCCTGAGTTCTGAGGCTATTGAATATTTCTTTAATTGTTTCTCAGCCATTTGTTCTTCATCTTTTGAGAACTTACTGTTTGGTTCTATACTTCATTTTTAATTGGGTTATTTATTTTCTTATTGTTCAATTTTTGAGTATTTTCAAAGACTCATGCATAATTCCACACATTTAGAGACACCTGATTTTTGACAAAGAAGCCAAAAACATACACTGACAAAAAAAGACAGCATTGTCAACAAATAGTGCTGTTTAAACTGAGTAGTTGAATGCAGATTAATGATGACATCCATTTCTACAATCAGGCAAAAGTTAACTCCAAATGGATCAAGAACCTCAACAAAAGACCAAATGACCTAAATACATGAGAAAGTACAGGATAAACTTTAACTCATTGGCACAAAAAAAATACTTTCTGAATAAGACTCCAACAACTAATAAATTTAAGACCAACAATTCCATGAAGCTAAAGACTTTTTTACAGTGAAGAGCACTATATTCGAGCAAAGTGATCATCCATAGAATGTGGGAAAAAACTCTACCAATTATATTTCTTGAAGGTATATTTCTGGTATACTTCTGGGTACACAGGGTTACTAAATTTCTTAGCCATGTTCATTTTTCTTCTGAGAACTCTCTGTGAAATTCCAAAGCCTACATTTTAGTTAAGTCATTTCTCTTGGTCTTTTGTGTTCATAGTTCCTTGTATATTCTGGACATTATTGTTCTATTAGATGTACAACTGCAAAGATTTCTTTCCTGTAATAGACTGCCTATTCCCCCTATTATCTTATAGTTTCCTTTGCAGTGCAGAAGTTTTCAATTTCATGAAATCCCACTTATTGTTGTTCTTATTTCTTGGGTGTTGTGTACTATTCATACACTCTTTCCCTGTTCCTAAATCCTGAAGTTTGCTCTTTCTGTTTCTTCTGAATTTTCAGATTTTTAGGTCTGATATTAAGATCTTTGATCCATTTAGAATTTATTTGTATGTGGATGAGAGAATTGCATCCTGTTTCATTCATCTACATGTAGAGATCTTGTTTTCCCACCATCGTTTGTTAAGCATGTTGTCTCTTCTCTGATGTGTGTTCTTGGCCAACTCAGATGGCTGTGTGTCTGTTTATGTCTTGGCCACAGCACTTTGAATCTTAGAAAATAACCCTCAGTTACACTGATGAAGATTGAAACTGAAAGGTATGTGCATCTGACTCATGAACACTACAAAGTTATGTATTCTACATATTATATTTGTTTGACAAATTGGATGTTTGTTTTCTCCTTCCTAATATGTAGCATGAATCTTAAAAGGTCTTATTAATAAAAAACAAACCTGGAACCAGGTATTGGGGTGAACAATGAAACATGAGAGAAACAGAACCAGCCACAGCTAACCTCACCTCGCCAATTCCTCAGGTGATCTCATTCCCCCAAACTGGAAGCCTCTGTGTCCTCATCGGAATGAATCTCAGCTGAACTGCTGCTCAAAATCCTAAAAGCTTAACCAGGCTCTAGTTCCTCTAGTTCCTTACACCTTATATACCTTACTGCTTCCTGCCATCACTTCCTGGGATTAAGGCATGTGTCACCATGCCTGGTTGTTTCCAGTGTGGCTTTGAACAGAGATCCAGATGGATCTCTACCTTTTGGAATGCTAGAATTAAAGGTGTGTGTGCCACCATTTTCTGGCCTCTATATCTAGTGGCTGTTCTGTTCTATGACCCCAGATAAGTTTATTAGGGTGCACAATATATTAGGGAACATAATATCACTACACTAATACCTAAATACTGTGCTACCTTCATGTAAGTTATTCTTTCTATTTGGCCAATTAAGTATGGATGAAGGGATGTAATCTCTGAGTACAGGTGTGCTGTGACTATTAACAATCCTCCAGGTGCTGAGCAGGAGCACAGAGGTCTGGCAATTCAGTTAACTACTCCAGAAGCTTTCTGCCCACTGCAAATCTGACATTTAAGATTTTTGACAAGTTATTACCTCTCTACTCAGCTGTATAAATGCTCTTTTCCAAACGAACATAATCTTGAGGTCTACTTCATACTCTATTTATTAAATAATCATGGACATGTCAACCAGGATATCCACTTGTACTTAAAAACAAATTAAAATATTGAACATTTGATGTCAGTGTTGTCATCCACAAACAAAATCTTAAACTGTATTTATTGATAATAAGCTCCTTTTAATGTTTCCAAAACTGTTTTCATGGTTTGGACAACTAAACAAGTATATTTAACTCTCGACTTCTTAGGATATTTGTATACGATATCATATAGATCAATATGTTCTTTTAAAACTCTCACTTGCATTTTCCTTTTCTGTAGTGAAATATCTTCATTTTAATTAGTGAAATTTCAAAATAAATTGAAATAACAAATAAATCTCCAATAGAGAAATGAAGAATGTGCAGCGAAGCTAGAAATGTCTTTCAGAAAGGTACTAGGTAGCTACGTTGCTTTGTTACCCATGACCACTCACGCTGACAGCATTATGAACTTCCAGGCTCAGCTGGGTATAATTACAAACCAGATTTCCATTTCATTAAGTTTTACTTGCAAATCTTAAAATTTTGAAATGTGCATACTTAACAGTTCTCACCACTGTAGATTAGGACAAAATTTACTCATTTAAATAAATAGTGTCCTATACTGTACTTGTGAGCAACTAACCGAAACTTAAAAAGGTTGAACTGAAGGAATTTTGACAGCAAAATTATATTGCTAGAGAAATAATTATCTTTGAAGAATGAAGAGCCACAAATTTTTTCCCCTGTTTTACTTTAATCATTAATTTGATTTTCATTTTCTTCCAAAACAGATAAATCAATAATGGAAATTTTAGAGCTATTTTATCTTTCTAAATTCTTCAGAACATTGAATTTCCATTGCCATAAGAGACAATCTTTTCACACTTCAGTCTCTATCCTAATGTTTAAATGGAGGATAATTTCTGAAATATCTTAGATGGTTTAGCAGAATCTTGTTCAGAGAATACAGTAATTCAATTTATCAGACAACAAAGACCATTAGCATATTTCTAAGGCACTACTCAAATGCAAGAATAAAAAAATAAAAAGACTCATACACCTTTATAATTAAAAAAGCTTTGAGTGTAGCTTACAGTAGGATTATGATGAATTAAAGAAATACATTTGATGCCCATTTTGTAGATCTTATTACTTTTTTACATTTATCTGCAATATATATGCATTCATTTATTACCATAAGTTTGTAACTCAAATCGCTGAAATCCATTTAAAACATCTGAGTCTAAAACATTAGGTCACAAGAAGCACATTGTATCCACTTTGAATCCAATAAACTGGACATTTTATTTTTCCATTTCCCCTATTCTCTGTAGAAAGAAAATTTTGCCTGTTATTGGCTCATTTTGTGGCATTTAAAAGTTAAACACTTAATAGAATAATTCAAGCATAAGGTAAAGCATTTTATAGCATACATATATTCTTGGTAAAAATCAATCCTCTGTGGCTTCTTTCTGTCACCTCGGTTCTAAACTCAGCTTTGATTGCTGAGCCTTTTTAACGAGATGAAATTCACATAACATAAAATTATCCATTTTTAAGCAGACCATTTAGTGAAATTTAGTATAATCAAAGTGTTGTGAAGCCAGCATTTACCCATTCCAGGATGTTTTATGCCCTATAAATGAGTCTCAAACTTCTGCAAAGTTGCCGTGTATTCTTTACACAAGAGGCTGAGTTCTGTCTCTATGAACAGATTTAAGGTGATTATTATATATTGAGTCTTTCTCCTTTCATTTACAATTATGTTAGTTACTATTTTAACCCATTCTTACTTTTTTCATAATTTTTGACAATATATCTTGATTTCATAAAATTCCAGAATTAAAATGACTAATCTGTATTTACAATTTTCCACCTGCATTTCATTATCTGATTTATATTTTTAAAAATTTCTCCCTTGATTACAGTTATAATTCAAATGATATATTTAAGCCCATATTTTTGTTACTCATTCAATACTATATCTAACTCCATATTTCAAACATTTGAGTTATTCAAGTTAAATTGTATCTCAACATTTCTCAATCACAAGAGTACTTTCTAACTTCAAGATTCAAGTACTTGTCTTTCTTCAAATATGCACTAAGTCATTTTTTAAATCTATAAATTTATCAAAATGGATCCTTCAACTGTGAATATAAATTGCAATAGTAGTTTTGGCCCTCCAAATTTAAATTGTCACTGGACTGGCACTAAAATAAATAAACATTGCTTACATAACAATTGATTAATTTAATTACCCAATAATATAATGAACAATGTACTAAATTTATTTTTTATATCCTATGTATATAGTAGCATTTTCTCAAGCCAATTTAATACAAATGATTCTAAATTTGAGAATAAAATACACTCTCCTTAATTTAAAGTCTCTCTCACAATAATTTAATTTATATTGATGTCATGATTTTCTTATATATTTCATTTGCACATTTGTATTTCTTGTCACTTCTAATTTTCTTTTAAGTCACCACTTGATGATCTCAGATCCTCAAGTTTTCCAAACATCCAGTGAGGATTCCTCATTCCTGTATGCCCTCTTTTCTTTAACAGCCTTTCACCTGGTGGCTGCAGTCCTCCCTCTGTCCAGAACAGCTGCCCGTCTTGTCTGTATTTGATCTTGGTCTATGGCTCAGCCCTTCACAAACCTGCATAGTTGCAGCCACTGTTCTGAGGATCAGTGTGTTCATCATTTTGTGTTTGCTCTTTCATTAGGATACATAGTCAAATATTCTTGTATGAACAATAAGCAGAGGAAAATATCTAATGGCCTTCCATGTCAAAACCACTTGCTTTTATTTGACTAGATGAAAATCTCTCTGGGAATATAATAATTTATGGGCTTTGAAATTTTTCCATAGACCACCAGTATTACTGCGAATTGTGAGACTGTAAGATTTCATTTCTTCAATTTCAGTCTTTATTTTCTAACAGAGTCCAAGAGCTTCTTTTTGTCTTTAGGTGATGAGATTTTATGCTTTTATGTCTATTTGGTTTTGGTTGTCATTGTTTGTTTGGTTTGGTTTGGTTTGGTTTGGTTTGGTTTGGTTTGGTTTGGTTTGGTTTGGTTTGGTTTGGTTTGGTTTTGGTTTCGTTTGTTTGTTTTTTCGAGACAGGGTTTCTCTTGTGGAGCTTTGCGCCTTTTCCCGGAACTCACTTGATAGCCCAGGCTGGTCTCGAGCTTTTATGTCAATTCGCAAACAGTTATACTCTTGTTGTATACCATAACCAGGGAGACTTTTAACACTATCAATGTATATATGTCGCACATTTCTATTCTTTATTTAATTTTGTTTAATAATTTGCATGTGATATCACTAAATATATGTTTACCTTCCATGGTTCCAATATTTTGGCTCTTGACTATTGTTTTATATCACTTACTCTTTATAATTATCGACCCCTCTCAAATCCTTAAGATTATTCTTTTTCTTCCAACATAGAAAGAATTTTTCTAATTCCACATTTGTCTTTTCTGGATGCAGTATAGCCTCAAGTAAAGAACCAGGGTGTGTATTATTTCAATGGATTACTGGAAGAATTTGTTGTAAAGATTCTTATTGAAAGTGGTAAGTGAATCCCCTCTCTCCCTCCTCTCTCAGTTCAATAGACTTTGGAGCAGCAACTCAATGGACATGGCAAAAAAATGGCTTTTCTCTAAAGCATCAGATTATACTAGAGAACTTAGGGCTGTCTGTGTTTACAGCTTTATTTGGCTGATGTCCTCATATGCATCATAGCACATGAACCCTAGTCATTCCATTATCATGAGATCCAGAATGCCTTAGGTTTTGTTCAGAAGACTTCTCCTCAATGTAGGTATGGTTTGTCCTTTGCCTCTTTCAAATTCTTTCTTAAATGTTAGGTCTTCAGTCATAATATCCTAGGTATCATATATAAATTACAATCTTTAGTCCTACCCAATAACCATAA
Organism: Peromyscus maniculatus bairdii; assembly: GCF_049852395.1. NCBI lineage: Eukaryota > Metazoa > Chordata > Mammalia > Rodentia > Cricetidae > Peromyscus > Peromyscus maniculatus. Next base: position 24,798,955 of record NC_134855.1, on the reverse strand, counting down.
TTGTCTCTGTTCTGTTTAAATTTTATGCTTCAGTCTCCGTCTTTGATAAATGAATGGAACATTGTTTTACATAGTTGAATTGATATAAATTTAAATAGGCTGAAGAAGAAATGTCTAGCTATCAATTTTGATACTAGAGAAATTTTAATGAAAAGCATCAGTTCATTAACCCATGATTTAGTAAACCAAGCAAACATGTTCAGACTTCTGTAGAGTAACACTTTCTAAACAGCAGAAGAGAAGATCACCTTGAAGTTTAGCTGTAAAGGAAATGCAGCTCCTGTTTGTATTCCTTGCACATCTCTTATCTTCCTGTTGGTTCATGACTCTGCCATAATGACTTTTTTAATTGAACTCTTCTGGTTAATACTTCCTTTGGATTCTATTTTTCTTATTTAATGGATTACTGCAATGTATCCCAAAAAAGAAATATCTGGACTGAATTAGCTCAGAAGTAAAAAAAATTGATATCAAGAGGAATTGGATAATATTCCAGTGGGATTACATTGAAAATCCCTAAGTATTAATATTTTTCAATGCAACAAGAAAGGAATCTCAGTATGTCAGCTAACTGGGAAGGGGAGGCAAGGTTCTACACATTTCTATACCCCTATGGGAAGAATGAGTTAATTACAATCCCTCACTTAGAGTCAAAGAAATTGAATTTCTGTTAAAATATTGGAAGATGTTAACAAAATGTGCAAAGCTACCAGTTATTTGCAACACTTGGTTTCTTTACAGGAACTCCACAAGGTATTCAGTAAAGAAAAGAGTTCAGTTGTAATAGGTACGTATTGGTGGGTTTTAATCAAAATAATTCATCTCTATGGATACATTGCTGATAAATATCAATCTGTAAAAAGTTTTGTTCTAAGGAATAAGAAGTTTGCATGTGTGCACATCTATGCTTTTAGAATTGTATTATTTTCAAATAGTCTTTATTTGTTCCTATGTAACTATATACAATTTCGCATATGTAGCATTTGATCAATATTTATATGCATTCTAAATACAAAGCTATGACAGTCTGTCATTTGCTCAAAAGAATATCTAGCAATATCATGCAGGCAAGTAAATTTGGCTTAATTAATTTCCATAACATTCACTTGTTCATCTCTGAACCTTTTGTACAAAATGATTGTTTGAAAATGTATTATACATGTCTCAAGCAACTACGTTTTAAAAATACCTCACTTTGTGTTGAATGTATATATGCATATAAGGATAATACAAGGAAGAAAGAAAGAACATTGAAGGGTAAGTTTACCATGACAAAAGGAAAATATTCTGTGGTGCTTCCCCAAATAAGAAATTGGGATAAGGAATAATAATTCTAATTATGAATATAGCTAAAGAAAGATCAATAATATTTAACTTGTTTTTAAAAAGCATTAAGACAATAATAAGACAAGATAATTCATTTCTCAAGAAAATATTTGTAACAGATATTAAAAAGCAATGCTCTTATAAACTCTATATTTTTATCATGTGTTCCTCTTAGGATGACAAATTTCAAGCTTGTAAACTCTTGAATAAGCACTTTTTGTTAGGAGAGTATGATATTTGTATGCTAGAAATTTATTTTTTCAAATGTATTTAGCGGGTTTATTATCTTCTAACATGGTCCCAGTCAAGTCAACACATGGACAAGACTTCAACTGTGGTGTCAGATTAAGCATTGGGCTTTAGGAGAGCAAAGCATAGACCCTGTCATCATCTTGACTGCCTGGGTCATTGAACAGCAGCAAAGATGGCACACATGGTCTTCATCATGGACAGTACATAAGTTCCCCATAAAATTGATTTGCTTCTAACTTATAATATCTTAAAACTTACTTTAAAATAAGCATGTGTGGTTTTTTTAAGAAATTCAGAATTTGTTAAGAAAATTGGACTAAACTCACTCTCCTGTGCCAGTAATCTTTCAGTGTTTATTTTGTTTGTTCTGTAATAGGGATGTGTGGTCAGAGTGAGCATTTGTACAATAAATCTATTTGCAATGCACACATACCCTAAAGGAAATCTAAAATCATACATGATGAATGTACAACAGACATTTTGTAGTGTTGCTGTAAGAAAGCTGTCCAGTATACTATTTCCTAAAAGTTTTTATTTGCTTAAGTGTATGAGTATGTTTGATCTCCCAGAGGTGTTTCTTTAGGTTAGATGTAAAGGTCAGTAATGCAGTGCTCTGATGGGAGTAGGGTATTGGGTATTATGGTAGTAGGGTGTATGGGAGTGGGACATGAGTTTGATCAATGAACTCAATTATGGCCCCATTCCAAGGATTTCTAGGCTTTGTTTACAATGATGCATAGCTGCCTGTACACTAGACACTGTTTTCGAAATCCTTCCAATAAATAAAAATGATACGTTGGTGTTGATGCATATTCACATGCCCCCTCTCTCTTTTCCTTGCTCCCTCCCTCTCTCCCTTCTTTCCTCAGTCTTTCATCCTTTTATAGCTCTTGTGGGTCCCCAGCTGATTTCTTCGCAAGGTTAGCTGCTAATACATTCCTAGCACCCATGCATTATTAATGCTCACTGCTATCCAAGCTGGCAGTGACAAATAGAAAGTAAAATCTACTGACTAGTGGGGAATGTACATTTTAGTCATGCTTGAATTTTCCAATCCGTTCTACTTCTTCAAGATATTTCAGTAGATTCTATGTTTGAATGTGACTTTAATTCCTTTCTACATCCTTTCCCACCATCTTAGGTTTTTAAATCTAAGAGCCGTGCAAAGAGGAGAGGTATGGTTATTGGAGAATTAATCACAATACAGAAAAATGCTTCAAAACATATATGTTTTCAAGTAGCTTTGAGGCTTCCCAAAGTAGGAAGGTCAGAATTCCCTGGGTATGGAATAAATGGCAATTTTATTCTAAAATTACTGTGCATATACTTAAGTAAATTATACTATTTTAACTAGGTTGTGTCAGAAATAATAGGTGTGTATCATGATCACCATTGATTTTTTAATGTGAAGATTTGTTTCTTCAAATAGAAAATCTTACTCATTTTCTAATTATAAAGAAAAAGTCTGTGAAGTGCCTTCTGGCATGCATGGCCCTTGCCTGATGAATCCAACTGGCATCTCCATTTCAAATTTTATGTTTTCACATATATATTTCAATGTATATTTAATTGATAAAAGCAAAAAAATGAAAATTTATTTAGCCATGTGGAGTGAACACGTTCCTTTTTACTCTACTCAAAGTAAGAAGTAATAATTATGAACATCAATTGTTACAATATCCATGTTCATAAATTTTGGTAGTTATCCTTTGACAACATCACTTATCCTAGAATGATACAAATTGGAAATTGAGCAAAGTAAAGCATAGAGTATATTAAGAGGCAAACCTTGGCAATTTTCTTTTCTATATTTTGAGTGAAATATGTCAGGGAAGGACAGCCTCCATTTAAAAAATAGGAGCTCTCCCACTAGGCAAATCAAATAGTAGGTTTTATGAAGAATGAGCAAGGAAACAGAGCAATTAGGGGGAAATATAGCCAATTGTTTAATGCAAAGTAACTTCAGGTTAATTTTTGTACTGGTTGAAGTAGAAGTGACATCTTTAGAGTTGACTCAGGAGATTGGAATGTTCTGTCTTCAGAAAACAATTAGTCTGTTATAGATTCCTCTATGTGTCCTTAAAGTTCTAGCTGATAATGTAGCACTCAGCATGAGTCATCCCAGTGGGGTTTGATCTGGTCCATTGGTACCTAGTGGAAGAGTATATGAGTATATTCTAAAGCAATGCCCTCCTCCTCTTTAAAGATGACCTGAGAAATAATAATATCTTTATATCTTTGACAAGTACTTTTCATTTCTGTAAGATAATAGAAAGGCCTGAAACTTTGGGGGGGGGTTCATATTTTCTACATAATATTTTATCAAGTATTCTCAATATTTATCTCACATGAATATGAAATACATTCTATAAGGCAGGTCTTATATACCTGCTTTATGATTAGAAGTGTAAATTGCAAGTCTTGTAATTTGATTTGGAGCATGCAAATCCATAGCACACATAAACAGAATAAGTTATGTTGACGATGATGCCCTTTTTCTGTTGCCTATACAACATTTCTTTCTTTTATCTTAAATTCCTTGGGTACATGAGGCTGTAAAGATAGAACAAACAGTTAAGAACACTGCTTGCTCTTACAGAAGACCCAGGTTCAACTCCTAACACCCATGAGGCAGCTCACAATGTAACTCCAGTCCCAGGGTTTCTGATGCCCTCCTCTGGCTGCTTCAGGTACTGCACACACAGAATGCACAGACATGAATAATGACAAACACAAAATATAAAAACAAATTTACAAACATCTTATATATTTGCCTGTGAGCCTAGCCTTCAATGACTAAGCCTTCTCTCCAGCCCTGAAAAACTTTTTTATGTACAATAGCATTAAATTTAACTCCAGGAGTTCCTTAGTAAGAGTAGTAACACATGAAATTTAGAAAAGTGTCCAAAGATGGAATTTTTGGCTCAAATCCAAGCTTTTAAGCATAGATTATGTTAGAACACAGTATGTGTGGAGATCTACTACATGTAATGAACCATGAAAGAACTAACTTGAAATAATTAGGGCTCCATTAAAGATGAATGTTAAATTAACACTTATACATAAGTATGTTATCATATATTTTGGATATTAAATGAGCAAGGAACAGAAAAGTCTTTGACTTTGCAGCATGTGGGACAAACAATTTGTGTATTTTATGTTATATTGAAGTGATCAGTGTAGAATAGGTACAGAACAGTAAATGTTAAAACACTGCTTTTCTACTGACTGAACTGGGATATTTCCATGCACATTCACAAATGTTTCATAAAGTTTCCCTCTTCTAAGGTGATTTAAATACAGCATATATACAGTTTATAGTCAGCATATTAAAGACAGGCACAAAATCACTCCTACTTATATGTAGGTACAGGGATTACATGAGAGTAATAACTGGTGGCATGACACCCTCAAGGAACACTTTGACAGACTTGTCATAGTTACACAGAAAAGAGGAAACTACTCAGATGTCAAACAATTCAGAAAACTTTTTAATAGCAGTACTTGCATGGGCCTCATTTCCAGTTTTATTTGCATACACACTTCTAGGCAACCAGGACCGAGATGACAGCTCCACAGTTTTGGGCATTCTGTAGCTTCAAGACAGAAGAGGAGAAATACTCCATGAGAGAGGAAGAAAGAAGCCACCTGAGATGGATGATCTGACTATCTAAGCTTCTCTAGCCTCCAGGTCTCAAACAGCTGCTATAGACAGAGGAGCTCATTCCTTCCTTAGCCACCAAGACACCTGCACTGCTGGCCTTAGAGACCCTCTGGGGACAGAATACCTGCTCTAGCCATTGATTAACTGCAGACTTCTTCTGCAAAACACTGCTCCATGCTGGTTCCCTAAAGACCTAAAGAGCCTGAGGCTGTAATGCCTGTACCTCTCAGCTAGGTACCCCAAATCCTGCTGAGGACTTACAGCAGAATTATCTTGCTACCAAGAGATAGAATATTTGGTTCTCAAAGATAAGAGATAATCATGGCTTAATTGTAATTCACCTCTCACCCATATTCCTATAAGTAACCCCAACAAACTTACTGGTTATCCAAGCTAAATTTTATGGGATTATTTCTTTTGTCTGGGACTGATGCATGATCTAGGATGAACAGATATTTGTTCACATTTTAGGGGAAGTCATAGGATGGGAAAAGAAATGACATACTTAGAAAGCAAGTCAGAACCAGCTAGCAGTCAACACAAAATTGAAATAGATGGAAGAATCTACAAATAAATTCACTTAATCTAATAGATGAATTTATTACAGAAATTGATCTCTCTGTGGATTAAAGAGGATTAATTTGAAACTAGTAAAGTAGTGTATTAGTCACTTTTCTCATTGATGTGAGGAAGTACCTACCAAGAATTAATTTTGACTCATGCTTTATGGGTCCAAGTCTTCTTGGCAAGGAAGGCATGGTGGTAGGAGTTTGTTCATATCTGGACAGTTCCATAAACAGAGAACGGAAAATGCTACGCTTCATTTAGCTTTCTCCATTCCCCTTTTGTCTTTGCCCAGAACATCAGACCGTGGTATGGTACTGGCCACATTAAGGAAAGGTCTTTCTATTTCTATTAATCTTCTTTGGAAATAGCCTCACAGACACATAAAAGGTATGACACGCTAATGTCCCTGGTGGTGTAAAGTCACTGGGCCTGACATCCTAGGTCCTAATCCGCATCGTTCATTAAACTTACACAAACTAATACTTCTTTCAAATTGTACTTTTTTTACTTCTGCTATACCTGGGTAAGAACAGCTGGCAGTTACAGTAACAAAGCAAGGTGCCCTGTTATTTTCTCTGCCAAACAACCACTCCATGACTTTTGAATTCAGCATCACTCAGATTGTCAACACACAGGCAGAATAAAACCAGATTTTCTATCAGAATAGGACTTAAATGGTCCCTTTCCCACCTCTCCACATAGTCCTTTTTTTGTGGACCTTCATGAGCCTGACGTCCACTATCTTTCTTTTAAAATTCTGATCTTCTAAATTCCTAACATGATGGAATGTTAAGCACTTCTTACAGTAATCTAAGGCTTCTGTAGCTCACACTTCAAAACCTCCCATGTTACTTTCATAAACTAGTTCCAAAGATCTAAGAAAAATACAGTATGTCATAGCAATGGCACCACTAGTTAGTACCAGGTTTCTGTGATAGTTACTAAATGTTGGGATGAACTAGCTGACACAAAGAAATAAGGAGGAAAAGCTTTATTTTAGCACATGCATTTTACAGTCTGTCATGGTCCTAAGGTGTGTCAGCAGTAACATGAGTGGCTGGTAACATTGTGTTTGCAGTCAGAAAACAAAGAGAAAGGGGCTGGTATTCAGTGATTTTCTACTGCCCCCCTTTTAAAAGATATCTTTATATTTTAATTATTTGTATGTGAGCATCTCTGCCAGAAGGCATTTGGTGTACAAGTACAGGTGCCCAGAGATACCAGAAAAGGGGATAAAAATTCATCGACAGTGGCGTTAGAGACAATCATGAGCCACCCAATGTAGGTATTAGGAACAGAACTCTGGTCTTCTGCAATAGCAACAAGGGTTCCTAAGCACTGAGAAATCTTCAAGCCACACCTTCTATTTTTTTATTTAGCTGGAAGTACCAGCCCATATGATGGTATGTTCAGAAATACTCTGTTTATAAACGCATGTAGGTAAGTGGCTCCTTTGTGATCCTCAATCCAACCAAGTTGACAATGATTACCTAGCATGATGTCAAAAATATATACTGGAAAAACCTTCTTCAATATGTGTGAGGAAAATTTGGCATCCATGTGTAGAAGAATGAAATCAGATCTGTAAATTGAAACATGAAACTTTGAAGCTCCAGGAGGAGAACATGAAGATATCAGCATAGACCTAGGGATTTCAAAGAAATCCAATAGCACAGAAAATAACTTCAAGATTAGGAGAATGGAACTATATGAAACAGTACAGGTTTTTTACAGTAAATGTATCAGAATGATACAGCCCATAGAGTGAGAAAATATCTTGTTAACTGTGCATCAGAGAGGATTTCAATGTGAATAGTATATAAATAACTAAAGTATAAAAAAATAAAACATCACAAAACCAATACATCAGTTAGTGACCTGAACAGAGAGTTCTTAAAGAAAAAAATAAAGACTTGGGAGATGACAACATTGGTAAGGTGCCTGTAATACCACCAGGGGTGAGACAGAGAAAGGATTCATGATACTTGTGGACCAGTCAGTCTAGCCAAATCAGTCAGCTCTAAGTTCAATACAAGACCCTCTATCAAAAATTAAGGTAGATAGTGATTGAAGGAAGCAATGTCTGCCTCTAGATATCACAGGCACATGCATACATGCACACTTGCAAACCCAGTTAGAACGCAAAACACAAAATATACACATGCATATACACATAGGAGGAAGAAGAAACACAAGTGATTAGTAAACATTATTAAGAGCATAAAACTTCCTTAACTATAATATAAATGCAAATTAAAACTGTTATTGAGATTTCATTTCACCTTAGCTAGAATGTCTATCATCAAGAAAATAAATGACAAGAAATGATGGACATGGGGAAAGAGAGAGGCATCTTTTACACTGTTAATGGGAATATAATCTGGTGTAGTCACTATGGAAATCAGCATAGAGGTCTCTCATATGACTAAATGTATTACAGTTTGATTTAGTTATAAAAGTCCTGAAAAGTATTCTAGGTCTAGATTCAAGTTTATTACTGTACTATTTGCAATAGATAAGAATTGGCGAGCCGGGCGTTGGTGGCGCACGCCTTTAATCCCAGCACTCGGGAGGCGGAGGCAGGCGGATCTCTGTGAGTTCGAGGCCAGCCTGGGCTACCAAGTGAGCTCCAGGAAAGGCGCAAAGCTACACAGAGAAACCCTGTCTCGAAAAACAAAACAAAAAAAAAAACAAAAAAAAAAAAAAAAAAAAAAACAAAAAAAAAAAACAAAAAAAAAAACAAAAAAAAAAAAAAAAAAAAAAAGAATTGGCATCACTACAGATATTCATTGGAAGATTAATGTATAAAGATATAGTTCAAATATATTATAGAATTTTATTTAGCTGTAAGAAAAATGAAGTTATGTAACTTATAAAAGAGAAAAAATGGATGAATCTTATAATCCATATTCTAAGTAAAGTAAACCAGAATCAGAGAGACAAATATGGCATTTTCTTTCATATATGAACCTTAAATTTTATCATAATTTTTGTGTAAGTATGTGCATGTAGGTCATAAAACTCGAAAGGAGATTATGCATGAAGAAGAAGAGATCTTAAGGAGGGAGTAAGAGAAGAGAGGATAATGAAATGCATGTGACATGAAAGCAGAAAGCAAGCTATGGGAGGGTGCAGCCAAGAGGGGATCAAAGGGATAGGGAAAGGTTGGGGAGAGGGCGATGAATAAGAACAAAGTGTAAAAATGCCATAATGAAATCCATTATTAGTATGCTAACTTAAAAAGCTAATGAAAAATAAAGATAAGAGACAGTATATTGCAAGGCTGATGGGTGAATTTGCTACATAGCGAATTCTGATCTTTATCTTTTATTTTAAGGAAATTTTACTAATTACACTATGCCAAAATGTGGAGTTACATAGTATTATTCATGTTACATAAGCAATGAACCATAGAAATGCATATAAAAGCATAAACAATATACTCCCCATGTGATTGCATTCACTGTACCCTCCTGGGACCCAACATTACTGTTGCATGCCAAGATTAAGTAACACATTCCCAGCATTCAACCCATTAAGAACACGTAGGCTCCTTGTCATTCTAGGTCAGCTGTGAAAATGCCGAAGGAACAAGTGCATAAAGGCTTAGCAACTGTCCTTTCCCAGGTGAAAGATTTAATGTTATTTTTATCATACATTTTAATCTGATGATTTTCTTGTACTCTCTAAGGAAGTTTCTAATTTACTTAGTATTTACCGTTTATGATAACTTCCATAAAAAGAGACTTGTTTATGCACAAGCTATGTCTCTATGACTTTTATTTGAGGTACTTCAGGTTCTTCATAGCCTGTTCTGAGGTTAATCAGACAGGATTCTTAGGTAACAATGAAAAAAATGGCATAGTGAAGCTTTGTGAATTGCTCCACACTATATTGTTATGAATGATAACAATGAATCATTTTCCATCCTTTGGTTCTATTCTCATCACTTTCAATATGCATACTGTTAATTATATTTATGATAACTGTGTAACTTATAGCCCATGATACAACAATTTGAGGTATAAAATAGGACATTACTAATACACCAAGAAGACAGACGTTCCCTTGTAGACGAATTTCTAAACAGTCTTATTAAATAAGAAACACAGCCAAATACAAAAGTAATAGCCAAAGAGATCAGAGAGAAAGAATAGCTATGACTACCCTTAGCCTATCATCAGCAGTAGCTTTCACAGAAAGCTTCTTCCTGTCTAACCTGTATTTTTATTGCCTTCCTGTCCTGCCTTCTCATTGGTTCTAAGCCCAGCCATATGACTTCCTCGTCTATATGGACCTCCATGTCTCTATGGTTGGTACTGGGATTAAAGGCTCATGTCACCACACTTGGCTGTGTCCTTGACCACACAGAGACTCTGCCTGCCGTGTGTGATCAGATTAAGGGCAGGGCTACTATCACTGCCTGACTTCTGTTTATGGCTCCCCTCCCCTCCCTTCTCCTCTCCTCCCCTCCCCTCCCTTCTGCTCCCCTCTCCTCACTTCTCCTCTCCTCTCCTTTTTGTTTATTTATTAACATACAAATAAAATATCACTTTTCGGTGCATATAAAGTGTCACCACATCCTCTGGATACATCTCAGACAATTAGATGCATAGTCACTTATTTTGATCTCATGATACCATCATCCTTTCAACTGAATGCTGGCTAAACTGGTAAAAATGCAAAGTTCAAGAAAGAAGTAAGGTGGGCCATTCCCAGATCATTAGTCTCTAGGTGAGACCCAGGGAAAGATGAAGACGTTCTAAAACTTTATAAGCACAAAAATAAAATCTATAATGTAGAGATAAATTAATTTAATTTATTGCTTTTATTGCCTTGATATCTATATAATAAGAAAGACCTTACAATCTACAACATGCATTATGTAAAATTTCACACAGCTGTTAACTAGGAAATTATTCATTTTAGCCACATGTAGTAACAATTCCCATGTGTAGGAACTACAGCAATGGGTAAAATGAAAGAAGTGGCTGTTCTCTGGAGTTTACAAAAGATCAGTGTCATTACACAGAGGCAAGCAGTGTAATGCTGAATGATGATAAAAAGTCTACGCCTTGCATTGTGCAAGTTCCCTGAAGAAAGCGAGGACTACTGACATTTGAATTCATATTTTATTTGTATGTTAATAAATAAAGGCTTGAAGTCAGCACTACACTGCTGTGGCCCTTTACTCATGCAGAAGAAGGTCAATGCACAATTTACACATATCTAAAGAGAAAGGACAATAACATAAAGAAATTGCTATGAGTCAACAAATAAAGAATATTAGTATAGCTGGCCTAGTTCATGTGAGGCCCCAAGTGCAATTGCTAAGAACAAAAAAACAAGCAAAGGGCCAGGCAGTGGTGGCGCATGCCTTTAATCCCAGCACTCTGGAAACAGAGGCAGGTGGAGCTTTTGTGAGTTCAAGGCCAGCCTGAGCTACAGAGTGAGTTCCATGAAAGGCTCCAAATCTACACAGAGAAACCCTGTCTCAAAAAAAAAAAAAAAAAAAAAAAGATGAAATGAACACTGGGCAAATAGACTACTGTCTTCTGTCTTAAGCTACTATGTTTTTAACAGTGTTTCATTTCATCAGCCAATACAGGCATAAACAGCTTATGTGCATAAACATGTATCTGTATCTCATTTTATTGTCCTAAAACTATGCAAGAGGACTCATAATAGGCATCATACATGCTCTATAAAAACATATTTAAATAAACACATGCATTGTTCCATGTATGTAGTAAGATGCACATTGTTTGAGTGTCTTGACTTCTGTACACATAAATTACTCAACAAGATCAAGAATTATATGATTTTTTAATTTTTTTTTATTTATTTTATTTTATTTTACAATACCATTCAGTTCTACATATCAGCCACGGGTTCCCCTATTCTCCCCTCTCCCACCCCTTACCCTTACCCCCAGCCCATCCCCCATTCCCATCTCCTCCAGGGCAAAGCCTCCCCCGAGGACTGCTATCAACCTGGTAGACTCAGTCCAGGCAGGTCCAGTCCCTTCCTCCCAGACTGAGCCAAGTGTCCCTGCATAAGCTCCAGGTTTCCAACAGCCAACTCATGCAATGAGCACAGGACTTGGTCCCACTGCCTAGTTGCCTCCCAAACGGATCAAGCCAATCAACTGTCTCACCTATTCAGAGGGCCTGATCCAGCTGGGGGCCCCCTCAGCCTTTGGTTCATAGTTCATGTGTTTCCATTCATTTGGCTATTTTTTTTCAATAATTGAGTAAAACTGAAATTTATTATAAGCCACAGTCATCCTAGGGACCTCCATGCTATATATATAGCCTACATGGTTCTATAGGTTGTGGTCTGATTTATATGATTCTTTTGGAATTCCAAATTATATAGTAAACTGTTAACTTAGTTTTTCATCACAGGATTCCATGACACATTTAATTTTTTCAAAAGATCTAATTCATTCTGAAAAATAAAAATGAATTTTAAAATAACACCAGAGTCTTGCATTAGTTTTCTTCTGGTAACTTACAAGGAAGAGGTTCCACCAAACACAAAATAGATTATGTAAGTGACCAAAGAATTTATTTCATCTCTGCATATGAACTTACGTAAGTATTGTGAAGATGATGGCTGTAAGGTACTCCCCAGCTCCTGTCCATTGTTTGGCAGAGCCTCAGTTGAGGCAAAGGAGTGGTAAGCAGCTACAGCAGGATCTACAGGGGCTGCAAGGGAGAAATCAGCTGGAGTGGTGGAACGGCCCCTAGAGAGTCCGAGCTGATTGCTTCCTTTCCTAAAGTGCATAGGAAAACAGTGTTTCCATACAGCACACCTAATGTATCCATACAGATACATTAGGTTTAGCTAGTATATTTATTGAGAAAGCTGTTTCTTAATAGCTCCTTATGAAAGTCTTTGACTAGAATAGCTAAACTGCAATCAGAGAAATAAAAAGTTTGACTGGGAGTTTGGGGAGAACTTGGAGAAAACTATGAAGAAATTGCGTGTACATGAGGAATGGTATGGTAGGTAGGTTAAATACTTCCTGTAAGGTCTGGCTTGGGAATAGGTAAGTTACAGTAAATAGGATCATAAATCTGGGTATTTGAAATATATCATCTAAGATTAGATGACCTAATGATTAAAAAATTAATAAAACATTAAGTAAATACAGAAAGGAAATGTAACTTTGGAATTACAAATGGCTTATTTGCAAAACCTCTTCCTTGAAAACACTAAAATGACTTTCTTCCCATTACCTTTGAATTGTCATGACCTTCAAGTTTGCATTCCTTTTATGTTTGATTTTATTTATTAAACATTTTTCTTTCATTTTGATCATGTTTTTCCCTCCCCCAATGCCTCCCAGATCCTCTCCACCTCTTTATTCACCATCCTTTGTGTTCTTTCTCTCTCTCATACAAAACAACAAAAGACAAAATACACCAAAACAAAAGAAAAAGTGCACCAAAAACAAAAAAAAAACACAAAAATAATTCATGAAGTCCATATTGCGTTGGCCAGCTACTCCTGGGCAAGTGGCCTGTCCTGAAATATGGTTGGTATTCTTAGTGACACTTTATTCAAGAAAACTGATTTCCCTTTTCCAAAGACCAGGCAATGTAGTAGGAGTGGGGAGTTGTGTCTATTTCCAGTTCTCAGTGCTGGGATTTTGTCTGGTTTGAATCTGGGAAGGTCTGGTGCTTTATGCCACAGCCTCTGTGAGTTTGTGCATGTATACATTCTTAGCCAGAAATCTCATCTTTATGCACACTTGTCACGGAACTATTTCTTTTTTATATGTCACAAAACACCACACATTAACTCAACAAGTATAATTAGTACTTTTATACCTAGATGTGAATACCTCATAATTTCCATGGCTGTTATTAACTCTGCCTTCCATCAAGTCCTGAGTTAGGAACCTAGGTATTGTGAATGGTGTTAGATTTTTCTTTCTCTAGTCTAATTTTATTTGTTTCTATCAATTGATTCCTTTGAGCCTCTGAAAACATACCTTCTTCACATTACTATTTATTTCCCAGCCCAGTTACTCTTCTTTCTTGCCTGGACCAAGACCTTCTTTTCATTAACCTATTCCTGTTCCTCTGCAACTAGAGAGTGATTCAATAATAAATGAATTTATTTCTGCTTTAAAAGGTTTACTAGCTTTTTAAAACTAGGACAAAAATTATGTATCATGTAAAATTGTCTGCCTAAACTGATAGCTATCAACTTCACAAGTTCATATCTATCAGCCTCACAAGTCCATATCTTTTCCTTTGGATTTAGATGTGGGAGAGATTGGCTAGTGCAAGTCTCTGCTTAAAATTCTTACCTAAGTTATTTTACTTTATAATCATTGTCTCAGTGAGCAATTGTACAGTTTCTTGATGGTTAATTTAATGTCTCTGCATATTTATGACAAAATAATAGCATTAGTCACAAAATGACTATGAATAGCTAATTAATCATAAATTTTAAATGTTCTGTTCTTAATGAAACTTGTCACTTTTCAAAGGCTCAAGAGCCATGTATGGCTACTGGCTACTATATTCAACAGTACCATTACTACAAAAGATTTGACTAGATATCATTGTGTTTGCTTAGAAGTTATATGAAGGTATAGATCATTTCTATTAGTTCTACATTAAAAGCTTGTTCCTAGTTGTTAGTAATTATTGACTTATGGTTGAAGAGAAATTTTTTCGTGTAACTTTCAAGTTTATAATTCTACCTTGTTGAATTGCTTTCATAAAGTCATTATTGTGCCTGCTATTGAGCTACTCAGAAGACAGAAGTAGGAAGAGCAATTAAAATTTAAAAATACAAGACCACCCTGGTCAACATAGTGTTACCTTCATGCCAAAAAAATCGTACTGGATTTGTTGACCTCCATAAAGATTAATGAACTTATTCATGTGCTTAATGTCATCTTATTTTAACATAGCTCCCATTCATTGATGGCATTATCGTTATTTCAGTATTGTTTAATGGGCCATTGCTAAAATTGTCCTAAGTCTGACTTAAGGTATTAATGATTTAATAACATCTCAAGATTAAGAACCTCTCTGGTTTAAGGGCAAACAATTCTCTTCAAGTGTTCCTAAATCATGCCTCTACTTTAAACTGCAATATCACCTTTTCCTCATGTGGCATGATTGTGGGCCAGTTGGATTACATCCAAATCTCTAAATCAAATGTACATTGGCCGAGTTTGCAGGTAGACACAGGGATTGGAGACAAAACTATGAAGCTCATTTTAACTAACCTTGTTATAATTTTGAGAAGGGATGGTGGTTGTTTTGTTGTTGTTGTTGTTGTTGTTTAACTCTTTGTTATTTGAGGGCCTGTTCACCAGTTCTCAAATAAATACACAGAGAATTATTCTTACTTAGGAATGCCTAGCCTTAGTGTCTTATTTCTGGCCAGCTTTTCTTAAATTATCCCATCTATCTTTTGCCTCTGGGCTTTTAACTTTCTCTAGTCTATATTCCTTTCTTTGTGTCTTACTTCGTAGGTGGCTGTGTGGCTGGGTAGCTGGCCCCTGGCATCCTCCTCTCCTTCTCCCTTTCTCACTCCTACTTCTCTCAAGTCTAGATTTCTCCTCCTATTTATTGTCCCTGCATGCCAGCCTCACCTATTTCTCTCTCCTGCCTAGCTATTGGCCACTCACCTCTTTATTAAACCAAGGAAGTGTTTGGGGCAGACAAAGTAACACAGCTTTACAGATTTAAACAAATACAACATAAAAGAATTCAATACCTCTTTGTATAATTAAACAAATGTTTCACAACATAAATGAATATGACACATCTTAAACTAATATTCCCCAGTATTTTCCCCTTTGTATATAAATATAAATGAAAGGTTTAACTTTAACATAAAAAACTATATACAACAAAAATAATTATCAAGTAAGAATTACATTTACAATATTCAGTCCATTTTTGTTTAGCAAATTCTAAAAAAATACTCCATTATGTATCTTATTTTAGTGATTCCAAAGTTTTATACCTAATTTATTTCCTAACCTAACTGAGGAAAAATTAACTCTATTTAATCTTTAACTCCATCAAAGACCCCAGATGGATGTAATATTACCTAAAACAGAGACATCTGGCTGCCTTCACAGTTGCCCAAAGTTCCTCTGCAACATTGAGGTATCTCTCTTCAGCCTACAGGTCTAGAATACCCAGCAGGCATTTATATGAAGTTGGAAATTTCAAGAACTTTCCTGCCTTATACTGGCAAAGTTTGTCAGTCATTTTCCTCTGTGTGCTGCAGAATATCTGACAGACTTTTCTGTGAAGAAGGAATTTTGAAGTACTATCCTGCCTTGTCCTGGCAAAGCTCAACAGCCTTTTTCCTGTGTGCTACCCTTAGCACAGTGAAAGCATATTCTATATGGAGTTTTTTCAATGTCCATCATCCTTTTATGAAGTAAATTGGTGCTGCCAGGAGCAGATGGGTCTCATTGTCATGAAAAACCGTAGGTTATTAAACATCTTACATGCTATACTCTGTATGTCTTTGACGTGTTTAAAAAATCAGCTGTCTAAAATATACATATTTAGCCTTGAAAACCTATTTAGTCTTTTTATCCTATATTCCTATATACCTATTTAGTCTTTTTATCCTATATTCCTCTAAATGATAACAAACATCAATAACCCACCAAACAAGCACCCACAAGCCAACAAGCACCCACCCCACCTCTTGGGAATGTGGGAGTCATTTCTCTAGACTGCTTCCTGTTGTCTGTGGGCAAAGGCATCTTTATAGGTCCCTGAGAAAATTTAGATAATGGCCAAGTTCTTCAGAAGACCAGCTATAACCTTTACTAATATATATCACCTGTCAAGATTCAGGAGGTCTCCCCCAATCAAACTTGATCCATATTAATCTGGAAAAAACCTCACAGCCTCTCATTTCCTATAGAAACAAAAGCAAAACCTCTTTGCAGAAGCATTTTTGACTTTTGAAAAATATATTTTTTTTAATTTCCATTTTAAAGTTAAGGCATTCCCAAAGTATATAGCCTGATTTATTTCAGAAGTCCCTCTTTCGATCCCATGTCTCTTCGAAGCTGTCATTTGCTTATCAGTAGTCAAAATATTCCAAATCAACACAATACTCTATAGGATCCAGATTCCCTCTATATTTTTCACCATCATGTGACTTTTTTCTTTTACGTTACTTTTACTCTCTCTTTAAAGACTTTATTATTTTTGAACTACTTCTTTCTATGGCTGTCTGTGTCCTTTCTCTTTTCTTTTGTAAGCCTATGTACATTATTAAGCACATGGCTTTGGTGGCTAGCTCCGCCTACTTCTTAGGTCTTTGAGAGCCAAATGTAAAGCTCACAACCAGGTTAGAGGTAAGTGACCAAGAACTGCATTCAACCTTCCTAGCTGTAGGAAGCCAGTGCCTGTACTGCCACAAGTATTTCTACTTAGCTTTTTGTTTCTATTTAGTATGGAAAAGGTTGTTTAAGTGCTCTGTTGTGTGGCAGAAGTTCTTAAAGGAGCTGTTTGTTTTTAGCCCTATGGAAATTCAAGTCCCACGTTGGGCTCCAAATAAAGTATTTTTTTGTTTGCTTGTTGTTTTTACTTTTGCTTTTTTGTTGTTGTATTGTTTTGTTTTGTTTTTACTCTTTGCAATTTGGTGGCCCACCACCCAGCTCCCAAATTAATACACAGAGACTTATTCTTACTTAGGAATGCCTAGCCTTAGCTTGCCTTATTTCTGGCCAGCTTTTCTTAACTTCAATTACCCCATCTACCTTTTGCCTCTGGGCTTTTAACTTTCTCTACTCTATATTCCTTTCTTTGCTTCTTACTCTGTAGCTGGCAGTGTAACTGGGTGGCTGGCCCCTGGCATCCTCCTCTCCTTCTCGTTTTCTCACTGCTCCTTCTCTCAAGCCTAGATTTCTCCTCCTATTTACTGTCTCTGCAAGCCATCCCCACCTGTTTCCCTCTCTTGTGTAGCTGTTGGTCCTTCACCTCTCTATTAGACCAATCAGGTATTTGGGGCAGGCAAAGTAACACAGCTTTACAGAGTTAAAAAAAAAAAAAAAACGCAACATAAAAGAACACAACACATTGTTGCATCATTAAACAATTATTCCACACCATAAATGAATGAAACACATATTATACTAACATTCTACAACAGGGAATACCTGGTAGTCTGTACCTTGCAGAAGAAACTAGAGAGGGTTCACCTGAGTACACTCAGCTCCCCTAGAGTTTACTAATACTTTAACAGCACATCAAATAGTTTCCACTGAATTATCCAGGAATTCAATATGCTGTTAAGAAACAGAGGGATGGATAAATTTTTATTTGTTTGCTTTATGAATATGGAATCCAAAATTCTAACCATTTTGAAACCTTTTCTGTCTACTTGAGCATAACCTTAAGCCTACTATGCAGCTTAGCTCATGGTGCACTGGAAGCTCAAGCACATAGGTAGCTGCTGGGAGATGCTTCTGTACTGATGGGTGATGTCATTCTGCATGCTGTGAATATGTGTTGCCCTGATTGTAAAATTATTTAGCAATTTAATTAACAATAAATTAAGTTTATTGTTAAATAAACCTATTTGGCCAATAGTCAGGCAGGAAGTAAAGGCAGGATAATCAGACAAAGAGAATGCTGGAAAGAGAAAGCCTGAAGCAGGAGTTGCCAGCCAGACACAGATGACAAGGCAGAACTGAGAAAAGGTACCAAGCCACATGGCTCAACAAAAATAATAATTATGGGTTAATTTAAGTGTAAGAACTAGTAAGTAATAAGCCTGAGCTAATAGCCATACAGTTTGTAATTAATATAAACCTCTGTGTGTTTATTTGGAGGATGTGAGTGGAAGAGATTTGTCCTGACCACCAGCAGGCCAGGACACAGGAAAACTTCAAACTACATTTGGTGCTCAGTGTGGTAGCAAAAATTTCCACCCAAAACCTGAGAAAGCTTAAAAAAAAAGAAAAACGATTCTAAAAGGGAGCTAAAACAGCTTCCTGGTGTGTCTCTCAGGCCAGCCACAGCCTGCAGGCTTGAGCTATAGTATGGCGGGTTTGTGGCATGTGGGCTTGACCTGCAGCATGGCTTATTCCTGCTGCAGTACACAGAGGCATCTCCAAGCCACGCAGTATGCTTGCTGCGTGGTAGATTTAGCTTTTGCTAGTACAGACGAGAGAGAGAGAGAGAGAGAGAGAGAGAGAGAGAGAGAGAGCGCTTTTTGCGCTACATGCTGCCAGATAGAAGCATAGACCCATTGCTTCACAGAGTCTGCAATGAGCATTGTTCCCCCAGAGCTGGCTATAAACATAGTTCTGCCATATTGGGAAGCTGAAGTGGGTGGAGTCAGCAGTTAAAGCTGTCATTTCAGTTCTAGCCATTGCAGTTTCACACAATAGATTCACAATAAGACAGATTCAGATGGGATGAACCCTACACAGTTTACAATGTATGTAAAAATGTACGTAGGCTTGGAAGAGAAAGGAAAAGGAATATAGACACTTATATAAAAAAATAGAATGTTTTAAAAAATAAAGTCTTTAAAGAAAAAATGAAATCATACATTTTGAGCAGGTTTAACTATTAAATATATCATTGACTACAGAAGGAAGGAATTGGGAGAGAAACATGAATCAATGAAACAAATAATGGAACGATCTAGTACCCTCCAATTAACCACCTCTTAATGTTGCAGCCCTACCAACTTCTGTATTAATTTCCCACTTGTACCTATTACATTTTAATTCTATTGGTAACTAGAAAAAAAGTTCAATATTCATATCTATAATATGAGGCTGCTTAATTTGCAGGAGTCTTATCAAGAATTGAATAAGGTGATAAATGTAAAATATACCCTGTATTGTAAGATTGTAATAGCTATGCCATAAAATTTTGTGTGATGGTTTATAAAATAATGTCCTTCATAGGTTCAGTTATTTGAATATTTGGTCCCTAGTCGGTGAAGCAATTTGGGTAGGTTTAGGAAATGTGGCTTTCCTGAAGGACATATATTATTGGGGGTGGACATTAAGCTCTCAAAGTGTCTTTCCTTCCCAGTTTGATTCCTCCATTTTGTGCTCATGATCCAAGTTGCATTCTCTCAGTTTCCTGCTCCCCCCAACATGCCTTCTCTCTGCATTTATGGATTCCAACCAACCATTTAGAAATGCAAGCCCAGATAAATTCTCCCTTCTATATAAGTTGCCTTGGTCATGCAGTCTTACCACAGCAACAGACAAGTAATAGATACACAGAAATTGTTTCCCTAGTGGCAGTTTATTAGATCATAACAACAGGTATCATTGTCAGAAAAATTGGTTTACATACTAAAAATAATTTAGAGGTGCTTCAGCATGCTGGTTAACCACATATTTGAAATTTCTTAGAGATTATTTACTAGCACAAATACAACATCCTCTTTTGCATTCCTGTTGTATGGGTAAACACTCTAAGCAAAAGTCACATGATAGAAAAGGTTTCTTTGGTCCAGATTGCAAATAGCAATCCATTATTGGCATCACAACAAAAACTGAAGCAGGAACTGAACTGTCTTGGATGAATGCTGCTTATTGACACACTCTATGGCTAGCTGTCTGGATCACACTTCATTTGCTTTATTATACAGCAGTATTCCACCTACTGTGGGATGGTGCTGCCCACAGTATTCTAGACCCTCCTGCACCAATAATCAATCAAGATATTTTCTCACAGATATGAATAGTGACAAAGATATTGGAGGCAATTATTCAATTGAGGTGACCAGAGGTTATAACAAGTTGACAATAAAAACTAATGAGGACATAGAGTATACCAAATCTAAACAAGAATTTATGTAACATCGTTGTTGTTGTTGAAATATACTGTCACTGAGCCATCCTGGATGATCTGGAACTCACTATACAGACCAGGCTGGCCTCCAGTTCACATAGATCCTCCTGCCTCTGAATCCTAGGTAATGGAATTAAAGGCATACACCATCTTACCCAACTACTTTATTTCCTATTGATTATTTTTTATTGAAAATAATTTCATACATTATTTTCTGATCATGCTTTCCCCTATCCCAGCTCCTCACTAGGGTTAAGTCTGAGAATCTTCCCAATTTTTTTTTTTTTTTTTGGTTTTTTTGAGACAGGGTTTCTCTGTGTAGCTTTGCGCCTTTCCTGGAGCTCACTTGGTAGCCCAGGCTGGCCTTGAACTCACAGAGATCCACCTGGCTCTGCCTCCCAAGTGCTGGGATTAAAGGTGTGCGCCACCACGCCCGGCGAATCTTCCCAATTTTAACAAAACTGTTTTTGGTTTCATTTTATTGTTTCAAGTTTCAGTCTTGTTTTGTCTAAAACTTAAGAAAGGATAGGTATAAATCATGTTGTATCTGTTGAAATTAGTATCGTTATTGGCTTTTTTGAGTTACTAAGAATAAATACGTATTTTTTGTTGTTCATTTGAACTACTAAATTTTCCATATGCAACTACAAACTGATTTGAGAATGAAATTGCTTTTAACTTCTAAGAAGATACATTTCTATCTACATGGTTAAAGTGTGTGTGTGTGTGTGTGTGTGTGTGTGTGTGTGTGTGTGTGTGTGTGTTGTAAACAGTGTTTGCCACAGTCCTGGGTTTTGCAAGGATATTATGCCCTCAGAAGTTGAGAACCTCACATTTAAGCAATATGTAAAAGTGAATTGCATTGAACTTGATTTGTGTTGAAAATTCCAACCCCTTCATCTGATTTCATAAGAAATTCAAACAGGACAGGGTTTTGGCAAAATAATAATTTGTGTTTTCTAAATGAAGCCAGTTTGTGCCAACTGAGTTTTCCTTTCTGATTCTTTCCTTGGTAACTGAAGAAGGCCAAGTACATTTCATGGTTTAAAAAATAAACAGTGCTACTGGCTTGAGACCAAGTCCACCAAGGGCTGGCTTGTCATTAGTTCCTTTTCTCGGTCCTAGTAAACCCAAAAAAAATGAAGCTATGCTCATAGCATCACTGACAAATAGCTTTTGTGATGCAATTCTATGATACCTGCCTTAAATAGATCACATTTTAAATTTTATACTTAAAAGCACCTAAATCTGTTCATTTCTGATTGTCAATTTCCACATACCCACCTTTACTGCCTACATATGTCACCCATCTATGACAAGCCATAGGTCTCTAGTTTTGTTGAGCCAACATTAAGCTTCTCCAAAGACGCCTACTCCTAGCAGTCTGCCCTTCACTGATGATGTGAAATGCTATCAAAAATCTTTACAAATTGCAAGTGCTTCATGTGAAGCTGTGTGGTTCATCACAAAACACTTTGATGGCCAGTTACCACTGTCTTCACTTTCAAGTCTTCAGTGAGAAGCACACATTTTGAATGGCAGCAAAAGAGACACTATATTTTAAAGATGCTAAAATCAAATACAAGATCCACAGGTTACATCCTCCACTGAAATGGTTGAATGCTTTACACTGGATTGGGATTTGACTGTACCTACCCCCCACCCTCTAACCATCTTTTGTAATTCCCTTTCCCTGGTTCCCACTTTCTCTTGCAAATAGCTTCTGTACTTCATCCTGCACTATTTTCTTGTTGTTTGGGGAGGTTTTGTCTTGTTTTGTTTTGTTTTGTTTTTATTGTAGTTTCCCCAGTTGAGAGAAAACATACAATACTTGTTTTTCTGCATCTGGCTTATTCTTCCTTATGGCTAATAATGGACCAAATGTATGTACATACTACATTTTCTTTATACATGCATCCAGGCTGATTCCTAGTTAATCTGCTATGAATTCTACTGTAATAACATAAATATTAAAGTGTCTCTTAGGTATACTGTACTTGTTTCCTACTAGTATATATCCAAGAGTGGGTGAGGGAGAGATGCCTTCCCCCCCAACCCCTCACCAATTGTGGCAGGTGGGAGAGCTGGCCCTAAGGCCCTGAGAGTGGGAGAGCTGTCTCTACCCCTCACCGGCTGCAGCACATGCAGCACATAGTAGAGTGGGCCCTGAACCTCACCTGGACAGCACCCTAGAGCTGACCCTGTTGGGAGGGGCACAGATGAGGTGGCCTTGAGAGTGTGCGAACAGGATTGTTGATCTCTCCCCTCCTTTTGCCATGTGGTAGCATGGGTGAAAAAAAAGATGTTTCCCATTGCCACCTGTGGCAGACAGGAGAGCTTGCCTGAGGGGGGAGGCATTCCAGTGGGAAAACTGGCCCTGTTCCTCACCAACTGCAGCACTCAGGAGAGTGGGCCCTGCACCTTGCCTAGGCAAAACAATAGAGCTGGCCCTGGTGGTGTGGGTGCAAGCATGCTGGACCCCACCATGAGAGTAATAGAACTGGCTCTGCTCCTTGCTGCCTGCTGCAGTGGGTGAACTAGCCATGGCAGTGCTAGAGAGCTTGCTCAGGTGTTGATGCTGATGATGAAGGAAAACTGGTAGACTGACCAATCCAGCCACCACCCAGGCCCAGATCCAGGACAATGAGTAGGTCAATCCCAACACCCATGTCATCTATGAACTGCTGAAGCAGGTAAAGGAGCCAGACCTGCAGATCTAAGATGTAGGATCTCCATGACACAAGGCAACAGCAGGATATCCAAGAAGAGTCCCAGTGAGGGCCCAGTAACAATAGCACAGCAGAAGCCAGAGGCCTTGAACCAGACCAATGACTTGTTATAAGGAACACTTACAAGTGAAGGTGTATGGACTAAAGAGTATACTGTGTGACTCACGGGGCAACACTGTGCTTCCATGCCAAGGTTTTTGTTGCTGTTGTTTTGGTTTTGTGTTTGTCTGGTTGGTTGGTTTTGGTTTTTAGTTTTTCCTTTTAAATTTTATTTTATTTGGGGGAGGGAGGTTGCAAGGTCAGAGGGTGGATACAAAGACACAGAGAGATGAATGGGATCAGGATGCATGATGTGAAATCCACAATGAATCAATAAAAACTTTAAAAAAAAAAGAAATTTAGCTGAGTAAGCCATAAGGAGGATGCAAATGAGCAGCACCTATCCATGGTATCTGCAGCAACTCCTGCCTCTAGGTTCCTACCTTGAGTTCCTTACCTGACTTCCCTCTGTGACAGACTGTGACCAAGAATGTGTAAGACAAATATACTCTTCCCTCCTCAAAAAAAAAAAATAGAACAATATTGACTATCTATAGGTTTGTAGTATATAATATTTATTTTGTTTGAGTATAATCCTTAAATATATACACTATTTAATACTTCTTTCATGCAATGACATTGAATTTTATTAAAGACTTTTTTCCAACATGTATGGAAATAATTGTATTTTACTCTTGATTCTACTTGTAAACTGTATACATTTGTTGACTTGTGCGTATGAGAAAATCTATGCATTGCTGAAATTTAAACTACCTTGATTTCTATGGATGATCTTTCCAATGTACTTCTTGTATTGAAGCTTTCTTGTCAACTGCCAGCCCCCAAATAATTACACAGAGACTTAGTATTAATTATGAAAACTTGACCTTTATGTTAAGCTTGTTCTCAACTAGTTCTTATGATGCAATTTAACCTGTTTTCATTAAACTGTGTTCTGTCATGTGACTAGTTGCCTATTTTATATAATGTATGTTCAGGTCCAACTTCCTCACTGTCTTTCAGGCTTCTCTTGTGCACCTAGATTCTATTCCAGTTCCCCTCTCTCTCTCCCTGGAAGTCCTGCCTATCCTCTCCTGCCTAGCTATTGGCCATTCAGCTCTGTATTAAACTTGCTCTTACAATCCTCCTCACCCTCTTCTAAGATGAATTGCAAACCTTGCTGTGGTTATAGTCAGATATGTACCATTTAAAGCTAACCCAGTTGTAGGTGTCTGGTCTGTGTTAATCATCCTCTACTACAAAAAGAATATTCTCTGATGAGTATTGAGTGCTGCACTAATCTAGGGGTATAAAGGTCAGTGTTTGGTTCATATCTCTTTAATGCATATCTCATCAGACCAGTCATTACTGTAGCTCACATGGTTTTCAGCTGGGTAAGATTATTAGTATTAGCTGTGATGTTTCTTAGTTTATGTTCTTGTTTAGATGTATACCTATATTGAAAATTGGGTTTAGAGTTCATCCATACTTACTGGATAGGGATCCCTTTATGTAGCTTTCATGTTACTTTTCTAAAATTTCACACTTTGACATTCAATACATGTATGTTTATAATTATGTATTCTTGATGGAGTATTGCCTTTATTGATTTATAGGAATTTTTTTCTTTTCAAATCAATTCTGTTTTACTCTCTGCTTTGATGTTTATGATTGTAGATCTCTTGTTTGCTCACAAATTCCATTTGTTTAGAATATCATTTTCATTTTCAGTCTGCTTATGTCTACGTGGGTATGATGAGTTTCTTGCAGACAGCAAATGGTTAGAATTTATTTTAATCCAAGCTGCTAATTATTCAACCAATTAAATAATAATGTTAAATAAATAAAATTAAACTAAGAGAAAAGGGAAAAAATTAAAATTTTCTTCCTAGCCAAGATACTCAGATTGGATACCTTTCTTTCTGGGCATTCTAATATTGCAATATGCCTGGTATGAAGACATACCAAAGGTTGTTATTGATAGGTATATACTAGCTACTATAATATTTTTCATATGCTTTTCTATAATCTATGTTTATTTTTTTTAATCTGCATGATTTGCTGAAATGATTCCAACTGATTCTCTCCTATATGTCATTTGTCCATCTGCTATTCCACTGAGGTTTATCCTTTTTCATAGCCTATTTTTTCTGTATGTTTTTCTTCCTCTTTTGTGTGCAGTGTACCTTTAAGTAATGTTGGTAATTCTGGTTTAATGATGAAGAAATTTTCAATTATGATTGTTTTTAGAGGTTTTATTTCTCCTTCAATTCTAAAGTTAATTCTAATCTTGATTGGCATATATTTTCTTTAGGGCTCTGAAATATGTTATTGCATATACTCCTGGCTCTTATATTTTCTTCAGATAAATCTGTTGCTACACTATTGGACTGACCTTTAAAAGTTGCTTCAATGTTCTCTTTGGCAGTTTTCTGTTGTATTTTTGTATTCTATACTTTTAGTAGTTTAACTACAATATAATACAGAAGTCATTTTTTAGTCATTTCCATTTGGGGTACTAATGCCTCCTCTACATTAATATCTATGTATTACCAAAGTTTGGGTGGAGTTAGTGCTATCATTTCACTAAATGGGTTTTTTAGGCTTTTAAACTGTAGGCTGATTCCTTTTCTTATGATCATTATTCATTAGCTTTGTCTTTTAAACTTATGTTAGGTGTTGTATGCTCTTCTCATAACTTCTTTACATTGTTTACTCCTTGAATTTGATAACTCATCTACTTGGTCTTCATCCTGATATTCATCATTCTGCCTCATCTAGCCTATTATTGGAATTTCAGTTGAGTTTTTAATTTGACTTATTGAACTTTGACTTCCAGGGTTAGAGATTGATTCTTCTTAAGATCTCTAGGAACTAGAAAGGAGAGGGATAAAAGATTTGAAGTAGTTAGGATGCAGTATAACATTTGTGATATTAAGAAGAAAAATGACGAGATTCTTTAAGTGGAGACAAGAATGGAAAGTAGGATAGAGGACAGGGTTGAAGAAAAGATAATTACCAATAAGGCTTTTGAAAACAGCATATGGGAACCTAGTATTTTATAAGCTTTCTAACCATATACATATGACCTTAACAGTTGCTACCATACCCAGGGTATTGTGTTCCTCCAAGAAATAATAATTTGAAAATAAAAAACTCAGTGCCAGAAGTGCTATCTTCCTTTGAGTTGTTGGATGAAGGTATCCTGGATACTACCCAAAAAATACAGACTATTGTTATTGATCTTGCTTGTCCATCAAAATTTGATGGCAAGACCATATTGGTGAAGACATCATACATTTGATCATATGATCTAGAGAAATCAAACTGGTAATAAGCAGAAAATTTAATACCTGTTGGCTTTAATAATAATGACAGGCATTGTGCAAGTTAAAGGGATATGCGTAATCAACAGTGTTACCCAGCTTTGAAACTGTTTAATCTCAATGTTGACATGAGTGGCAAGATATGTCTGTGGGTGTGATAAAAGCATGAAAGTCATAGAAACAACAAGTTGCTTTTTGCTTGTATTTAAGGCCCATTCCACAGGAAGAAACACAGGACTGGTACTGTATATTTGGTAAAGAACCCTTAATTGGGGAGTTCAGAATATGCAGGGGTGAACCTACTATAATTGTTTTGTTAAAAGGACATAGTAAAGAACTGTAGTCTAAATTCACATTTCTATGCATGTAGATTAATGCTGCTCTCAGACCTTTTCAGGGAAATTATTTTGTGTAGTCAGTGGTGGTCAACACAAAACTTCCAACTACTCAAAAAGCAGAGAATAAGTGTCAGAGGAGTTTGAAGCCATAAATAAGACATCTACATTACACTCCTGACCAAGGCTCATCAACCCTTTTGGAAGAAAGAAAAGAACTCTTTTAAGAGCCAGAGATGATAGAAGACAAGTAAAATCGACCTCTGAACATGACAGGACCACTGCAATGATGAAATCAAAGCAGCTGTGGTTGCTTGCACAAGATCAAGCCAACACACATTCTAGCATGGAGTACAAAGTGGTTCCTGAGTCCCTAACCCCAAAGAAGTAGCTATGGACAGCCAATGACATCTATGGAAGGCAGAGCCACTTTTCTTCAAGGATATGGCTTCTGATAGGTCAACCACAATCCAGTAAATGGTCCCATATCCAGGACTATATGGGCAGCATAAAACTGGAGGTTGTAGGTTTTATTTTAAAGGAGGACATAATGCTGGGTAGAGTGGAGAGATGTGATGGATCTAGAAGGAGTGAAGAGAAAAAAAGGGGATGAATATGATCAAAAATATATTATTATGAAATTATCAAAGAATTAACAATTCTTTTTAAAGAAAAAAACTCTATTTTTTGTTGAATTACCATGACTTATATTCAATTTCTTAGTTAATTAAGCAGTAATATCCCTCTTTTGCTTATTAACACTTTGAAAGTTAAATCTTTCAAAATTTCATCCACTTTGATATCTTTAGAGTCAGTTACTACAGTGTTGTTAACATTTAGGAGAGTCACAATGACTTATTTTTTCATTTTTCTTGTATTTCTATTTCTAAAATTGCATGCTTTTGGGATGGCTATGTTTTCCACTTTGCAGTGAGTGCCTTAGTGATCTCTTGAGGGTTCAACCTTTAGTATTGTTGAGAGATGAAAAACAAACCACAATTGCAACAGAAACATAAAATCTAGCCTTATAAACTCAATTAAAAACTAGCACTTCCCTAGAAACCATAGCAAATAAAGCATCAAAACAACATGAAATATATAAAATAGTTAGAACTTTATAAAGATAATAAATAAAAATAATTTTAAAGATAGTAAGGATGGTGGAAAGGAAGAATAAGTGAAATAAAATGTAAAAAGAGTAATTTAAAATACATAAAGAAAAATAAGAGTAAAACCAATTAAATAATAATGTTAAATAAATAAAATTAAATTAAGAGAAAAGGGAAAAAATTAAAATTTTCTTCCTAGCCAAGATACTCAGATTGGATACCTTTATTTCTGGGCATTCTAATATTGCAATATGCCTGGTATGGAGACTACTAAATTGAATCTGTAGCCTGCTTTATTTCCTATCTGTTCTACCAAACCGATTGATTCTTTTTCTATGTCTACCCCTGTCCTGCATTTCTCATAAAGCCTGGCTGTGGCATGGATGTATTCACTGAAGAGGCTTCTTAGTATTCATACCTAGAATTCCTGCTAACCACACTTCAGGGATTTCTGCTAATATATAGAGTAGGCAGGCACTTGTTTGTTCCAGAGGTTTCCAGTCTCTATATCATATAAGTCATGGCATGTACCCAAATGTCTCTGAGACAGTGGAGGAACAAATAAATTGTTGTGTTCTGTGGTGGAGAGAAGAAACCACTGAGAGCTAAGCCTCTTTTGACCTTGGTCTCAGTGTTATCAGACTCCAATCCCCTTGCATTAATCCACATGAAGCCAGTCTCAGTCTTGCCACAGATGGTGGGGCCAATATACCACTTTGCTTTCACAGCCCAAATTCCCAGTGAGTTTGTGATAGATCCTTGCTTTCCCTGAAACTCTCGACCATCCTCAACCCAGTATTGTGTCTCTGAAGCAAAACATCCCCAGGGATTCTCGATTGTGATCTTTCCTTGTTTTCCTCTTCCTGGTTGTAGTTTATTTCTACAATAAGAGACTTCTGATGATAGCTTCTGCTTATGGTTTTCTGCAAGATGAAGAACTACACTGTGCTCTACCATAATTCCTTATGAAAATTTTGTAACAATAAATTCTATAATTGCTGCTAATTCATGATTAAGTCATATTATAGAAAGCCAAAGTAGGAATGTTGAATCTGTACAGGTGATTTACGGTTTAAATAAAGTAAAGCTTAGAATAAAGCTAATTTGAATTTTAAGTAATAAAGAACAATTAATCTTCAGGGATGAGTTTAAATCATAAGCAGTTAAGCAGAGTCACTAATGAAAATTACTTTAACATCATAAAATCCTAAAAAATTGGAAAATTGTCCTGTTTATTATCCATTACTTATAAAATTTTACTAATAGATTTTATAACTGTTGTTAACATTTAACTGCTGCAAATTTTCTCAGACATAGGAAGAAAATAAACTATCCACTTTCTAATCATAGTTTATGAAAATACATTGCTTATTTTCTTAGGATCCTTGATGCACATTACGAACTATGAAGGTACCAGAGCACTCCCATCTACATTCTTACACATGAGGGGCATAATTCTGAGAAAGAAGAATTGTTTGGATCTTATAGATGATGGAATTTATTGCAACATCTTATATAAAATAGAGATTATGCCTACTTTTACAAAACTGATTTTTACTAATTTTTAATAGCAATGTGGTCAAAATCTCCAATGTGTTCTTTAACATATACAGATTATCTAATGCTACAAAAGTCTGTGCTGAAAACCATAACTTAAAATCTTTTCAGGAATATCCTTTCTTCCAATTTGCAGGTGATGCCAATGTTTACTTAATGCCTTTTGTCCTTGTCCTTTCATTTGCTGTGATAAACATAACCAAAAGACAATGAAAGAATTTATTTCAGCTTCCACTACCAGATCATTCTCTTACTGAAGCAAGTCAGGAAAGGAACTCAAATAGAAACCATGGGGGGACATTACTTATTGGCAAGCTCTCTAATGCTCAGATAACTTTCTTACACAGTAAAGGAAAACCTGTCTAGTGATGGTCCAAACCACAGTGAACTGGGCCCAACCACATCCAACATCAATCAAGATAATGTCCCACAGACTTGCCCACAGGTGAGTCTGTTCAAGACAGTCCTTCAGTTTAGGTTCCTTATTCTTGGGTAACACTAAGCAATTTTAATTTGACCATAAAGGCTGACCAGCCACACCTAGGCACACTTTAGGGAGATTACTATATCTTTGCAGTCTATTTTGTCTGATATTAAAATGCCTACACCTGCTTAGTTCTTGGGTCCATTTTTCCATCCTTTAACCCTGTGGTAAGGTATTATCATTGATAGTTAGGTGTATTTTTTGGATGCATCTAAAAGGGAAATTCTATTTTCTAATCCAATCTGTTAATCTGTGTCTTGGGAACATTTATAGTGAGAGGTATCAATGAGGATTGGATTTATATTGGGAGTTACTAATGAGTAGTGTTTTTTGAATCCTATTACTTGGTAGTTATATTGTGGGATTTCTCCCTTATTTGATCTACTACTCTTTTGGGATTATTTATTCTTTGTATATTGGAGGATGTGGTTTGCCTCTTCAAACCTCTACTATCTTCTGTAGAGCCACCATGTGGTTGCTCGGAATTGAACTCATGACCTCTAAAGAGCAAATAGTGCTCTTAAACTCTAAGATATCTCTTCAGCCCTTAATATCCTTTCTTTGTTCTGTACACTTAACATTTTGATTATTATGTGCCATGGCGAAGCTCTTTTTTTGGTCCTTTCTATTTGGTGTTCTGTGTGCTTCTTGTACCTTGACAGATACCTTCTTCTTTAGGTTGGGAAATTTTTCTTATGGTTTTGTTAAAGATATTTTCTGTTCTTCGGACCTGGTCTTCTTCTTCTATCTCTATTATTTTTAAGTTTGGTCTTTTTGTCATGTCCAAGATTTCCTGGGTGTTTTATGATTGGGATTTCTAGAATGAACATTTTCTTTGACAGAAGTATCCATTTCTTCTGTCTTGTCTTCAAAACTTGAAATTCTCTTTTCCATGCCAAGTAACATGCTGATGATTCTTACTTCTAAGGGTTTTGCTGATATTATAAATTTTCAGTTTCACATTTTATCTCAGTTTCATGTTTATTTAGCGATTCTATTTCAATTCTATTGCCTTGAAATGTTTTCAATTTTTCTTTTAACTGCTTGTGTTTTCACAGATTTATTAAGAGCTTTATTTAAGTCCTTTTAAAGGTCATTGTACATATGCATTGTTGCTATTTTGAAAGCTTTCTCTTATACATCCATTACATTGCTTTCCTATGGGCCCATTACAATGAGTTTACTGGCTTCTGGAGGAGGCAGTGTTTGACTTGAACCCCCAGCTCAGTTCTACTTGATCTGGAAAGACCCATTTCTCTCTCTCAAAACCAGCCCTCTCAGAAAATCTCCAACAAAGAAAGAGTGTGCAAAAAGCCCAGTTCCAACATTCTTTGTGGATGAGGTGGCTCCTCCCTTGAAGTTGCCAGTGTCCCAAGTCTGCCTAAAGCATACCATACTTGGGCACAAAACCAGCTTATGGAGGACATGTCATGACCCATCACCTACAAGATATTTGAGCTCCCTGCTTTAGTTCTGGCACATGACTTCTTCTGCTTCTTCTGCCTCAATCCTTGGGGCTGGATAACTCACCCTGGAGTTGCTTTGCTCAAAATAAACATGTTCATTTACTTTTTCAATTCTGCCTGATCTGGCTTACTATGTTGGCAGACAAACCTATTATCATGCTACAGAAAATCTATTAAGCAGTTCATAATTTTGCTTTGGGGGTGGAATTTAGGCATATGCTGTTATTATGTTTGAGATGCTTCCTGGTGGGGATTGATATTTTGAGTAGTGTTCCATTCTTAGGATGCTGTTGCATACTCATGGCGGTTGTGGGATTACTGGTAATGCTTTTTGAGTTTCTGGCTGGCTCAAAAAAATAGAGACTAATGGGATAATAGGAACTGTTGAATGTTTTGGTGGGAAAGAGCTAAAAGGACCCTGGGTTCCCACCAAGAGTCCCAATCAGTAGAAGTGGAGTAGGGGGAGGTGCTCCTGCAAGCAGACCTCTATAAGACTGAACATAGTCTGGAGAGATAAGAATGGAAGACAGTAAAGATAGTGAATATTGCCTACCTGCATCCCAGCCCAGTGTGGCCACTGAGCAGAAAGTGTTTCTGTAGCTCCACATCTGACACAAAGGAACTGAGAAGGTTAGAAGGCTGAGAGTGTCAACAAGAAAGAACTAAATTGGAAATAATAAAATTTTAAAGGATATATGTAAGTTTATGACAGATAGAATTTAGAATAGACATAGCCTGCAACCAGGGAAACAGCTGACTAGAAAAAAAACAAACAGAACATTTTTCAAATGAGAGGATTTAAATCAAGGACATTGCTAAATACTTCAATGATTTCAGAAAATGTTGGGAAAATAAATATCATATCATCCAGTGCCAACCTAGGAAATACTGGTATTATATGTTTTTTAAAATGAATGCCATGAGGGTTTTGCTTTAATATTTCATAGTTAATTTCAATTTAGCAAACCTCCTTGACACACAAGATAAGGTCCTGTACTATTATTTGGAAAAAGGTTGCACATCTTTAATCTTACATACTAGAAAAAGAAATGATTGATGTAGAAAGTTTCTAAACAGTCACACTATACCTCGAATTTATGAAGCATTTGGTGTAATTGAAAAGCACCACCAAGACTTTTAAGAAGCACTATTTTTTTTCTTTTGAAAGTAGATGCCCATGGCTTTCACTAATTGAATTTTTTTCTTTATCAAAACAGACCTGTAGGCAGTCTGTTTGTGGCCACTAGCATGAACTGCACATCACTATGACTTTTTGCTTTCAGAAACTAAGAGATCAATAGAACTGGATGCTGACAATTTGAGATAGAATTCACTAATTTATAATGACATGAGCATGTGGAGAAAGCAAGTAATTACCTAACCATTATTTTCATAGTTTCAAGTGCTACAATTGACACTATCATTATCCATGAAAAAAGAAAAAGGCAAAAAAAAAGTAAAAAAAAAAAAAAAACCTCAGTAGTCATTAACACTGAAAACAATCAGATTCATTTTTATTCATTTTTATTACAAAATTTTCAGTATATTTTCATGTGTATTTATCATGGCTAGAGACATTACAATGTTAATTCCTAGAACATGCCTGTTCTTAATACTAAAACTGTCACTAGATCACATTTAATGCTATTAAAATGTAGTATTAATTGTAGTCATCACAAATATGTATAAAACACCAGCAGTGGGGGGAAAACTGTACTATAGTACATAGGAAGTTGTTGTTTACACTGATTTAGAGCTGAAAATTTTGTGACTATTCATGGGAAATAAGAGGGAAGCCTCTTATCTCTCTGTACAGTTTGAAGTTTTCTGTTAAGTGTATTTCAAAATCCTTCAATAAAAATATGTAGACATCATTTCTTCGCTGATATATGCAAATTGATTTTTTGTTGCTCTTGTGTCCAAAATGTCCTTTTTCATTATATTCAAATAATATACTCTGAATTCCTGATCAAAGTCTGGATTTTTGTCCCTCAGGATGAAAAATACAGAAAAGAGAATTTAGCTTTTAACTTTCTTCAGTTGGTTTAACTGTGTCGTAAACTTAGATAAAGAACACATTTTTTTAACCTTACATTTAATTAAATGAAAATACTTTTTCTCCAACACTTTATATCATTAGGTCCTATCAAGAAGCCCAATTTTAAATAAAAAATTGAAATAGTAATATATATTTGTAAAATTCAATTCTATAATTTTAAAATTTGTCAGATATGGTGCCATATGTCTTTAATCAGCACTTTCCAGACACAAGAAGGAAGACTGCAAGTCAGAAACTAGCCTAGAATACTGGGAGATTCTAAGCCAGCAAAATCAAACAGAAACTTCCTCACTCAAAACTAACAATAAAATATTTTAATGCAGTCATATGGGGAGGAGTAGGCATTTGTATTCTCTGTGTGACCACTGAGAAAAATTCTTCACACCATATGGAAGCATATAACTCAATTCTATTTAAGAAACTTCCCTTGAAGCCAAATGCCCTTGAAGGAAACACCAGCATTTCTTCCTCCTATAAAACCCCAAGTGATCTAACTGCCCAGCCATCTATGACTCCAGGACTTCTACAAACAGCACCATGAGGACTCATAGTCCCATAAATTAGCCTACTGGTTATTTGCACCCTAACCTTCAAATTTCTACTTTAGCACCATTTGGGATGACCAAGATTACTCTCGTTTTAAATCTTCAAGGCCTGAGGACCACCCTCAGAATTATGTGAGCAGTGTACTCTTTGAATAGGGTTATTAATTATGCTCTTACTGAGGTAGTAATATAAACATGCTTAATAATATTTGATTGATAATAGTTCTTAACTCAGTAAAGTTTTTTCACAGTATGATTTATTGATATTAAATTTCCTCACTGATTTTGAATGTCATCAACATTAACAAAAATAAAATACATGACACATCTAGAGACCAGTTTCAGTTTTTGATGATCTATGCTCATTCTTCAGTCTATGCATCTATATTAGCAGAAAGGTTGTCATTTTAAGTTACTTTGGTTACACAATAAGCCCTATATCAAGGGTGTGAAGCCCCACAACTAACATTTTCATTTGCAATGTTGCATTTATTTATAGTTTTCAGATTAATTTTAAGGTTATTTTGACAAGTCATTAAAATCATCACAGAAATAGAACTTTGAGTCTTCAAGATCGTGCATTGTACTTTAATAAAAAATGCTGATAGTTATGTTGAAGTCTTTCACTGAGGATCATAAACACAACCATGTCAATTTTTTCAAATTGTCTTTATGTTTTTCAGTAGTGTATTAAATAATATTTATGAGTGAGTACAAATAATTTTAAAATCATATTAAAA
The DNA here is from genome assembly GCF_049852395.1 of Peromyscus maniculatus bairdii. Taxonomy (NCBI): domain Eukaryota; kingdom Metazoa; phylum Chordata; class Mammalia; order Rodentia; family Cricetidae; genus Peromyscus; species Peromyscus maniculatus. The sequence goes on along the minus strand of NC_134855.1, from coordinate 24,763,923 downwards.
TATTTGCTTGTTAATTTTTTGGGACAGGGTTTTGTCATGTAGCTAGGTTGAAGCTTTGGATTCACAATCCTGCTTCAGCTCCCAAGTACTAGTGTCACAAGCATTCAGCACAGGACCCAGCTACTTTGCACTGATATTAATAGGCTTCCCATTGATTGCTTGGAGCTGTTTCATTGTTTAACTTTAAAATAAGGCATTTCCTTCCAATATTGATCATTTTTCTCATGTTATTTTTTGGACTATATTCCATGATTATGGTATTGAAAGGCTATAGAACTATCTTTACAATGTCTGTCCTTTTTATGCCATAAATAATTTAAAGTTGACTAAGTTGCATATGAAGACTAAAAATGTGGAACTGTGGTGATTTTCAATTACTGTATTTTTTTAAATTAATCTCTTCAGAAGTGTTGTTTTTTTCTTATTTGTATTTATCATTGTTTTTCTATAGATAGAGACTCATATTTAAATAAGTTAATAGGTTCTACACAGGTAGAGAATTTGTTGCACTGCAGATAAGCTCTGTCAACTCAGATTAAAGCCCTGCTGACTGGCACCACCGATACCCAACCTTCAATTCTGTGCATTCTTCATATGGTCACTTGAACTTGTCCAAGCAGCAAAGTATGTAGCTCCTCTGGTGAGAGACCCCCTATGTTTGTTAATCTTTTTCACACCTGATTTCAATATGCCAGCAAATCCTGAAATACTTCCTTTAAATTCATGTGTCCTTCTTCTAAGGAAAATTCCCATGTTCAAAAATCTCATTGAGGACATCAATTTATATATTTGAAACAGGGCTTCTTTGTGTAGTTTTGGTGCCTGTCCTGGATCTCGCTCTGTAGACCAGGCTGGCCTCGAACTCACAGGGATCCGCCTTGCTCTGCCTTCCAAGTGCTGGGATTAAAGGTGTACATCACTGTCACCCAGTTTCATTCAATACACTGTTTAAGCATTGAGTGTCAAACTGAAAAGTCAAATGACTACAAGGGGTTCTAGGAGTACTGAGCTAAGTCAAGTTAACATGTAGCTCTGTGATGTGCATAGGGGGTACAGTTACATCTCAGACAGGTTTTATCTGCAGAGCTCTAGGTGAAAAATACCCCAGTTAAGGGCAAGTTCTGAGATGATTCAGGTGCTTGAATGTATGATGGAACAATGTCTTGCACAAAGAAGAAATAATTGGTCACTCTTTATTAAGTTATATGGATACCATTTATAAGGATGATGAGACTGCAGATTTATGAATGAGCAGCCACAGTTTAAGTAAAATCACAGCTATAAAGATTTGGTGAATATAGATGCATAGCTCCAAAGATGCCTAAGTATTATGCAAAGTGTCAGTGTACTAGCTAAGAACACAATGAGAAAATCTAAGGTGCATGAACAAAGAGATAAGGCTATATGGACAATGATGATGTTGGCTTTTGAGATCCCTCAAAAGCCTCATGGTCTGCAGAAATTTTCCTTTCTTCTCTAGCAAGAGTCAGCCCTATTATTGCTGGTAAATCTCTGAAGCTCCTATCCTGGCAGGACAACAGGTACTCTGCTAGAATGCTCTCCCCACCTCCTCTGTTCAATGCTAGAGAGAAAGAAGAATTCAAGTGCATAAATGAGGTATTCTGGACTTCACAAAGGAGGGAACAGTTATACATGTATCAACACATGTGTGCAGAGGACAGATATTATTTCCATCTTCTTCAATTGCCCTTCACTTTATTTACTGGCAGGGTGTCTCACTGAACCCAGAGCACATAGACTTAGTGAGTCTACCACATCATCTTGCTCTGGGGATTGACTGTCTCTACTTACTAACTGCTAGGATTACAGATAGGTCTCCAAACCCATACAGATTTTATTAAATGCTCAGGATCCAGTCTCCTGATCCCATGTTTATGTGACAAGCACTTTATCCAAGGAATCATCTTTCTAGTCCCCTGATGTTTCTGTTCTAGTGCCCTATTCATACAAGTTGTATTTAGCCCTCTTATCTTGCCTGTATCATAAAGAGGCACTTTACAAAAAAAGAACCATCATAAGGGTGCCATGTAGGTAATTGTAGCTGGCTGACCAAAGACTATTTCAAACTATTTCTAATAACATTGAAAATATTTGTTAATGTCTATATGACATATTTTGATTATGTTCTTTCCACTCCCCAGGCTCTTCCTACATCCTTACTCCTCTCTACCCACTCAACTTCATGTGCTTTCTTCCGCTTAAAAAGAAAAAACAATGCAAAACAAAGCACATAAACAAACAAACAAAAAATGGATGTTTTGCATTGGCCAATGAGCATGAGATCTGTTCCAGAGTATGTCACTCCATTAAAGAAAACTGATTTTCCCTCTCCCAGCATCATTCAATTACAAATAATGTCTTGGGTAGGAGTGGTACTTTTGTGCCCATTTCCCCTTCTCCATGATGAGATTCTGTCCGGTTTGAATCTGTAGGGAGAAATGTGAAATGCATGCCAAAGTGGATAATAATATAATTACTTTCCATGTATTACAGCAGGAAAATTATTTTAAATTTTCTTAAATGTAAAATCTTATGTATAGAGCTGGGGAGACAGCCCAGCGATTAAGAGCAGGGCCAGGGAGATGGCACTGGCTGTTCTTTCTGAGGACCTAGTTCTGATTCTCAACATCCACATGGCAGCTCAAAACTGTCTGTAACTCTAATTCCAGAGTATCTAAACCCTTTTTCAGCCTCCATGAGTGCCAGGAATGAAAGTGGTGCATAGAAATACACACAGGCAAAACACCCATACACATAAAAATAAATACATTTAGCCGGGCGGTGGTGGCGCACGCCTTTAATCCCAGCACTCGGGAGGCAGAGCCAGGCGGATCTCTGTGAGTTCGAGGCCAGCCTGGGCTACCAAGTGAGCTCCAGGAAAGGCGCAAAGCTACACAGAGAAACCCTGTCTTGAAAAACCAAAAAAAAAAAAAATAAATAAATACATTTTAAAAAACAGTTATATTACCAATAGCATACCTGTTAAAATTTTATTTTAAAATCAAGCCACAAGATTTCATAGCTTTTAGATAATCAACTTCCATCCATTTGTTTCTGCAATGAGAATGAGGCTTTTGGTTTGCTTTTCTAATTTATTGTCGCTGTCATGATTCAAATACCAAAGTTCTATTCTATGTGAAGTTTGAGCATTTCGATTTTATAAGGAGATATATTTGTGGCCTATCAAGTGGACCATGAAGTTGACAATAATAATCATCAAGCCCAAATAACAGGAAAAAAGTTATTGATTACTGTTAAGCAAAATAAACACAGTATCAAATTGTACATGATGATGGTTACTGTGTAAACATGGTGTACCTGCATATTTGGGAGGTAGGAAATTATGGAATCAATGTTTGCAGTTGGTTTTTACAATTAAAATGAGTTTGTTTAAGATAAGGTACAATTACATGCTGTAAGAAATAATACATAGAGACCTTGGTCTTACTTTATCAAGTTGTCCCAATGATGATATCTTTCTATACTATATACGGTCACAACTAGAACACTGGTGTAATTAATTGTTATCCCTTCTAAATGCCCACAGTATTAAACCTAAAGATGAAAAGAAAAGCAGTAATTTTTATTGACTGCTGTTTCACATGTATAACTAGCACCAATGCTATGGCAGCGGAGGAAGGTATATCCATCTGGGTAGCAGACATGCTAAGTATTCAGTCTGGCCTTTTTTAATAGCTGTAGGAACACAGAAAGGAACATATTATGCTGTTAGGCAAAGGGAAAATGTATTTATATTAGTTTTATTTTTCAAATTGAGTTAACAGCTCTAACATTTTCATGAAAAACAGTCACTTGATTTTCTTTTCCATTCAGAAGCCCGCCTACTCCTTGACTTTCCTTCTCAAAAAGGGAAAGTTCTGCCTGCTGCCTGACATACCTGGCTCAGGAACGGTTAGCCTCTGTTTCTGACTTTATTCCTGTCTCACTCCATTTCTTCTTAACCTTTACCAAGAAAGTGGAAAGAGTCAGTTCTCCGAGGAAAATGGAAAAGCAACTTGCCCCTTACATGCATTTTCACAATCATATGAAAGCAGTTAATTTAGTTCTTAACAATCTGAAAACAGATGGGCACTAAATAACAACAGGATATTGCTATATTGTCAATCATATCAATGGAACTCAAAGTTGTTGATTTGCTTCCCACTTAAAAAATGAATACGAATTAAAATGCAAATGAAATAATAAATGCAAACCCATTTGCAAATTAAAACACTCCCCTATACAAGAAAATTGAAATAATGATTCTGTCATGGGAAGGTAAGGTAAAATATCAGTCAATAGGTGCTTACTTTCAGCTCATCAGCTCATCATGTCCTCAGAATAACATTCAATATGACAGGGCTTGGGAGCCACAGTTGAAAACCATAACTTTTTTTTTCTCTGAAAAACACATGACATAATACCAAGTATCAGTATCTTGCAGACTGAATGAGCTACATGCAAATTAGTCAACAATTATGGTTGACTAAGAATTATATTTAACAATTGAATGTCATTTCATACATGAATTATCATAGGGCAATTGAAAAGTAGTATCATAAGGCAATTGAAAAATAGTATTACAAAGCAATTGAAAAGGAACAAAGTATGTGTAGAGAAGTCAATTCTAAGAGGGCAAATTTCACTTAAAATAGATTTTACTTTCAGAGTCAGAGAAAACCAAAATCCCTTGCAACCTTAACATGAATAGAGTGAAGTAGTTAGTACCTCCCTGACCATCTTCAGATAATGGGCTTGAACAAGTACGACAGGAAATGCTTGAACAAGTACGACAGGAAAGGCTTTAACAAATTGAACTGTAATTTCTCAAGAACTTCCTAAGATTATTTTCTACTATATAAAATTCTAAAGAGTACAATTTATATATTCAGTGGTATCTCATCAAGTTTAATTGCTTAGCCAAATGACCCAAAAGTAATTTCAGATTTTTAATATTTTATCTTTTCTCTTTTATGTCCAAATACATTATTATTGACCTACTATCACCTTTAACTTCTATTTCTAATCAAACTTTACTTTTGAAAAGAAACACCTGTCATTTGGAACATCTGTCTGATGCTTTCTGCTGTTCATTAAGTGGAATCTGGAGATAATATTTTCTTTTTCTTCTAGCTCCTTTGCAGGGCTAATGGCATCAAACACACATTTCAGCTCCTGGGTTTTTAATGACTATTTCAAAGAATTTAACCCTAATTATTCATGTTTGAACTGAAATTTTATCCTGGGCATTATCAGAAGTACAGTCTTTAAATAGATTGAAATTGCAAGCATCTAGGAGAACTAAAATTTTATATAATCAGAAATTTACGCATATTTTTATTTTCTGAAAGTAGCTTCCAAGTTGAAATTGATATCTGAATTGTGATTGAACGTCCCACTGATCCCATTATCTTAAAAAAAAGTTTTCAAGAGCTTTCCTGTGATATCATGTCTTTTATATTACTGTTTTCCTGATTTATATCAAAACTTCTCTAATTATATAATCCCCACTAGCACAATCCCATGTGATAGTTTGTTCTATGATTTGTCCTCCATTAAGCCAAGGTCGGACGTAAGTGAATGAGACTCAGGCCTGGGCCCTTTCTCTCTTCCTCTAGGAAGAATACAGAATATTAGGCAGAAGAAGTCCTTTTAAACATCAATAATAAACCTCAGTCTTCCAAGGAAAGCTCAGAATCATGCAGTCACAGGCTTGGACCATACAGAAGAAGCAATTATTAAACAGTGTTGAAAGCCCCCAGAGGTTGTATGTATAAAGACTGAGCTGTGAAGAAAGAAAAAGGAAAGAAAATCAACTTTGACAGTAACCACTACTCTCCATCCCCAAACTTGACAAAAGAACCCTGCTCCCATTCAGATGCAATCCCTAGCATGTGATATGGGCACATTGTATGCTTCACCATGCAGCTCCTTTAACAGAATTTTATATTAATTTGAAAACTAGAAAGAAAGTAGGGAGTATAAAATGATAGAAGTTGATACATTTTCAATATAGCACATCACTTTGAAACATCTTTGAGGCAGAGACTGTTTCTCCTCTATATTTGTATTTATAGTATTGTGTTATAGTACTATCAGGGAATGAGGGCATATATTGAGTTTATAACTAGGGCAAGCAGTGCATAGGGCAAGGATCAAATACTTATGACTTTATTAGAACTAGGCAGCTACACTGACTTTTCCTTTAAGATGTAACAAACACTCCGTTGGAAGTAAGTTAGAAGCAATCATGATTTATCAGCACATCCTTAGGTATTTTGATGAAATAACACCAGGCCAAGCATTTGGTTACTGAAGTAAGGCCTCACCCCAAGCTCTACCTCTCTTATTTTCTTCTTGAGTGTGGATGGTAGAGGAAAGATGTGGACCAAGTTTCCATGTCATGCACTTAAGCTTTAGAAACTTACTCTCCTTATCTCTTCAAGATTGATGAGAGAAGTCACACTGGCCAGTGCAGGAACAAGACCTGAGGGCACTCACTAGGGATGTGAAATATTGGAATGGAGGTGTGGAAAGGCAATTCATAAGAAACAAGAGTCTCCCTGAACAAGCCAAAAGTAATTATCACTTCATGGTTTTTAACTCAATGTTTGTTAAAGCAAGAAAACAGAGCAGAAGCTGAAATTGAATAACTTGAATCACGTTCCAATTTGAGCAATGATTGCTAGGAAATGGATGGTAGAAAATAAAACTTTGGAAGCAGAGCACAATGGTTTCATACCCATGTTCAACTCTTATTAATGATGTAACTTAATTAACATGATTTGTCTAAGGCCTTAGTTATCTCATTAAATGGTAACAAAAACCATGTGTCTGTATAAGTGTAAATTCAATGGTCTGCAAAACCACTTCAAACATATGTCACAATGTAATTGAGATTGTTGCATTATATTAAATCATGATTAATAAAATACCCAGCGATATACATGAATACAATTCCTTCTTGATATGCTTCTTTAAACATATCTGTTTGGGGCTGGAGTGATGACTCAGCATTTGCTACTCGCAGAAAGCCCAGATTCAGTTCCCAGCCAGCAACCACAAGAAAACTGTGCTGTTACCACCAACAACAGGTTAACTGTCTTTTTAAATATTCTCATGGAACTGATTATTTACTCTGCTTGTAATTACACTGGTGAGGTTGTTTTTTCCTGTATCTGTCCCCGTCAACTACATCCAACTTGAAGCTAGAGTTATCCTGCTCTGTTCACAATTGAATAGCCAGCTCTTAGAAGAGTTTCTTCCCAGAAATGAAAATCTCTTAGTTGTTTGAATACATATACAAATTAAAAGAATGTTGGATATATGAATAGATATACAAATGTATTGGGATATTGGTGGATGAATGGATAATGAATATTTCGCAAAGAGATAAAGGAAAGGAAGAGCAACCCAGGCACATCATGAACAAAGGTGGTAGAAGATGGCAGTTGTGGGTGGGCATCTAGTGCCGGGAGCAGATGTGACTAGACGGATTATGGGGAACCTTGTTTGTCTAAATAAGAAACTTAGATTTCTCATCTTATGGGTCTTGAAGATTTAGCATAGGCTGTTAGAATGAATGGTATGATCCTATTTGCTTTTGATTAAAATGGCCCTTAGCAACATTTAGGAATGAATAACTAAACATAGGGAGATTATTTAGAAGAAAGATAACAAAATGCAGGTATGATTATGGGGAATTTCTATCCAAAAAGGATGCAAACAGAGCAGCAAAAGCAAAATTTGGCTCCCATCAGGCACTTGGGGACGAGAGCCTCAGAGTGACTTCACCCACTTCATGCAGTGGGTGAAGAATTTTAAATATAATGGTGAAAAGAATGACTGTTATGTTATGATCATTTGGCAATGGTAGGATAAGTCAATCAGGGATTGTGTTTTAGGCTTTACTAATTTTATTTCTGTTTATTAGTAGTTATAGAAATATGGCTAACTAAACTAAGGAAATGGAGACATTTCCAAAACTGGTTGATGGTAAGAAAATTTTAAGTTATGAATTCATGAAAATGATAAAAAAAAAAAGCTTGTGCTGGCTTGTTTAATTGTGTTTAGTGATTATTTCTTGGATTATTCCAAAACTATCTGAACATTTTAAGTATATATTAAACTATAAAATAAGATTTCTAGGCAATGTGTTGTTAAACACTGTTTGAAGAAAATGTCATGTGATAACTACTCAGTTCATTTCTTGGGAGAATTTTAAAGATTTGTTTATTTGTTAATGAATGTTCCTGAGCAAATGTCTGTGTAGCATGTGAGTGCAGGTACCTGTATAGGACATAAGAGCATGATAGATAGCCTGGAACTGAAGTTACAGACTGTTGTGAGCTGTCTGATATGAGTGCGGGGATTAATGTATATGAAAACTATTTATATTTAGTGTGCTTTGTTAAATGCTTTGTGACTGTCTTACCTTTCCTTTGCATAGTAAAATATAGCCAAGAAACAGGTCTCGGCAAGCAAGAGTGGCTCTAGTATATAAACATTGAGATTCTCCTTGATATTGAACTTGAAAAGTAATAGGTAAGTCTATGCTCATCAACCTATTCTCTGCTTTTCTTTGTTCTTCTTTGAATCCTGAAATATTGACTCATGATAATAATATCCCTTAAACTATTCTGTAGGTTGGCATCTAATAAGATCTAATCAATTAGAACACATGTGAGAGTTTGGAGAGTCTGGGGGGCGGGGAGGAGAAGTATCATTACTGAATCCTATGTGCCATGGATCTTTCTGGAGTTTCACTCCCGGTTCATTTCACTCTGTATAATAGTCTGTGGACTTTGCTCTTAATATCCACTCTTTTGGGGGGGCGCAACTGGTGTTTTCCATTCATCGTAATCTGAATATGAATATAAGTTGCTGCATTGTTAAAACTTTTCCTAAAATAAATTTTGTTTCCATGTAGAACTTGTCATGTTCCAATGTTACAGAGATCTGATTTCAATAGTTGCTCAATCCTGTTACCCGGAGGACTAAAGCAAGCTATGACTTTGGGTGTTCACACATCTAAAAGAAGTATGATAAAGAGATGAGGTTCACAACAGTCCTCTGAAGACCAAGTGAACAAAAGAATATAGAGTACCTTAAATAGAGAGTAGTTCTTAGTGATATGACCAATAGAAGGGAAGAAATAGAGTTAAAATAAGGTTTATTATCATCAATTCTTCTAAGCCAAATGCTTGCATTCTCTTTTGATATTCTGATGAGGAGAGATGGGATGTCCTAGATTCTTCGCTCTACACCAATATTTTCCTTACTGGGCAAAAGAACTATAGGCCTGACAAGATGGGATCTACAGTTCAGGACTGAACCACCTTCTTCATATTCTGATCTCTAACAGTTATTTGTATGTTCTCATATGGGTAAAACTTACATTGCTTTATATCTGTACTAGGTTATGTGTAGTTTTTAAAAATTACTGTTTTAACTACAGATTAATTTCTCAGCTTTTAGAGTCATATTATTATATATATGAGACTAATTGCATACACTCTTATTTAGAAGTTGTTATAAATGCCTATTGGAAATATCACTTATTCTCAGTGTGCAGATTTTCTACAGGTCATAGAAGAGAGCAACATTAATTAATACTTTATTTAATGGACAATTCACCTTAAATACAATGAAGCAATATAGTATAAAAAGAAACCTAGAGTAAAGAAAAAAAGGACAGAAAAATAGAATATATACACGATGCCAGATCAAAGATTATAGATGACATCAAAGTCTAAGAAAGACTGTATTATGTAGTGGCCAAGAAGGCAGGGAAAAAGAAAGTGCTCTAAGGAATGTATCAGTTCCTCTTGAGCCGTCCATCTACATCAGATCAATAGCTCTTCCAACCATGGGACATTCAAGCTTTCAGCTTGAGAAATTGAAGTTCTCAAAATAAGTCAGGGTTGCAACACAAGTCCATCATGGTGTGTCACAGAAATGAAATGAGTTGTCTCTTGCTCGATTGATGACTGACATCAAACCAAAAGGAAAAACAGAATAAAATAAATGAGACAAGGTTTTTGAAAAGTTGTTTCTGAGACTTCTGTGTGCAAAGTTTACTCTAAGGAGCTGTGCTATGCTTAAAGCACATGCATAACTTGCCTCACAGTAATGAGCGTTCTGTGTGGTGCCCACAAAATAGAAATGAGAGTAGTCCCAGGAAAATGGTTTACTGCAATGATATTTTTGTACAAGATCTGCACAGGAAACCCAGAAATTATCAGAGTGGGATATTTACAGCCAGCAAACACCCAATGACTGGGAGAAGATGAAAAAAGCACGGGTGGAACCAGGTGATTTTTAAAGGCAACGTGATGACATAGATCTTACATAATGGCCAGAGCAACACACACTGTCAGTGGCCTATCCTGTAAAACAACCTCGTAAGGAGAAAAAAATCAAAGGTTGTTCAGCATATGTCTCCACTGTATAGATACAAAGACCCCTGTAGTGCCTACAAACAGGCCAGTGAAATCAATGCTTGGTGCAATTGCTAACTGAGCTTCATGTTGATAAAAGAAAAGGGAAGGAGGGAGACAGACTTATCTGCCGTGTTGCAAGTTCTCCTGATCCTCTGTTTTCCAGGCTTCCAAGGTGATTGGATTGAAAATGCTTTCCACCAGTGTACACAGATGCCCTGAATACATTGGAGACTTACGAATTGCAATGCCTTAAATGCACAGGCTCTTTTTTCTTTAGTTATTGCCTGGGGCAAAGAAAGTAGAATGGGAAGCAATGAGCATCCGTGGATCAAAGGTGAGGGATGCTGTGTTCAGAGGTGAGATGGCTGAATTGCCTCAGACCTGCTCAATCCAAGCTTTCTAGTTAACAGCCTTTTTTTCTCCAGGAAATTCTAAACCTTTGACAACTGCTGGGAGGCCTAGATCGAAGCTCTTTAAATTAGTCTCTTTATGCTCTTGATATGATATTATCTTCATATATAACTTTTATTTATCACTAAGGCTAATATAATGTCTCAGTCAGTTAATCTCTAAAATGGTCCCTTCTCGCCTTATAGCCTATGATATCAGGGAACTTCTCCAACTAAAATGATTGTCATGGAATTAAAAGGTTTGACCTCGAAATATTAATGTATACAAACACCCCTCTTCCATGTACCTGCTGTGCAAAAATCAGGGGTTCTACTGTGAATAAAATGCAGCTATGCTATGCTGACTGAATTAGCCCTCATTCTGTTATCAAATATATAATTTTGCATAGAATTCCTGAAATATATACAGTATTTACTTCAGTGTAGCTACAGTTAGCTTAAAGTACAGCTGTAAATTAGTGTTCAGAAAATTGCAATTGGAATATAATGGAGCACACTTGGAAACACATGCTAGCAACTCTATGGCTTAATGTGTCCATGACGCAATTACATATGTGAACGCATGATTTCTAAGAAAGCACCTAGCAATCACTTCCTACTATTTGTTTAAAATGGACATTTAAATCACAAAATTTTTGTTAGCCCTTAAGCTAATATTAAATGAAGAGATAGTTATCTCTCCCTACCCCCTCACCTCTCTCTCTCTCTCTCTCTCTCTCTCTCTCTCTCTCTCTCTCTCTCTCTCTCTCTCATTTTCCTTCTGACATGAGCAAATGTTATCCCCACACGTATTCACAGATACTGTCATGTTACAGTCATGGAGAATAGTCAATGTTATTCCAAATTTTAAGATCATACTAATAAGTTTACAGATGCAAATTTTATGTTTAAAATGAAGTGGTCCCTTTATATTTGAGACCAATCTATTTATTTTTTCCTAATTTGTTCATTTCCATCTTATTTATTGACACACTACCATGTAGTGCTTAACAAACATGTTAGTTTTAAATAGTACCTTATGATATATATTTTTTTCATTTAATGACTTGATTGGCTACAGCAAAGGAAAATAATTATTCCCTCAAGGAAATAATTCCAGATTGTCTTTATGCTTTGACAGTTTAAAAATACAACTTTCTTCTTCCAGTTCATGACAGTCATCTAGAACCATCTTTGACTTTGTTGGCTACGGACACACATGGTTCACTATTTTAGCATGGTCAAGCAGTACCTTGAAAAAAGTCTTATGGGAACACATGTGAACTATTCTCATTCTACTAGATTAAGGTTGTGGCCATTTCTAAATGGGACTAAGTCTATGTTAGTGGCATAGACTTGGCCCCTGAACAAAAGTGATTCGCTATAAGAATGAAGAGAGAAACTTCCTTAGAAAAGTGACTAACTCTAGTATTTCAGTTTATCTGTTACAAAGTTTTGGGGGATGGGGAGTGGGGGGAGGAACAAAGACAGAGAGAAAGAGAGAGAGAGAGAGAGACACAAGTGTGTATTGTATGATATGGTGCATAGTGCTTGCACCTGCATGCCTGTGAGGTGTCCAACTTCATTGCTTCTGTCATATTCCTTGGCAACAGGATAGCTCACTGATCTTAGTTGTTGGTCAGGAAGCACTGTGATCCTCCAGTCTCCTCCCCACTCAGCACTGTCACTACAGTAAGGGCACTCAGCCATATCTAGCTATTTATGTGTGTGATGAGATCTGAACTCAGACCTCCATGATTGCTCAACAAGCTCTCTTACCCATTGAGGTATCTCCTGAGCCCTGTATCAGTTTACTTAAGCAAATTAATTTCTCTCTTCTAAGTATATCCTGTTAGGTAGATATTAAAAATACGTTATCACTGTGAAAATCTCCGAACTCAGTTTCCTGAATCTGTGCTATCTGAGCAGGAAGTTTTCTTCCTCCCTTGATGCACACTTGACATTCTCAGAATCCAGGTGTGCTAAAAGAATCAAGTGTTCTTTGGTGTGTGCGTGCTATAGCTTTGGATGATCTGATTATGAAAAAGACCTCAATGCACAGTGGTAACTAGTATCTAAAAAATTATCCTGGCACAAACCCATTTAAGGCAAGAAACAAGACTGCACAAGTTAGGCTCAAATTTTTAGCCAACTGTTTGAAATAAACTGTTCTCAATGTGGAGTTTTGTATTCCATGGGAAAGGCTATTTTTGATGTAAATGGTACCTTCCTTCCATTGAAAGTTACTGTAGGTTGTTAAGTTTGTTTTCTCCCCTTGTTCATTTCCATGACTTGATAATGAGCCTTAGGAAAGATTTCAATCACTTGATATGGCTCATTTTATATTATCCTCACCTGCCAACCTCCAGCATGGACTTGAGCTTGTTATAATGCTCTTTTGCATGCACCAATGGCAACTCTAAGGTCTTGTAGGCATTTTTAGTTGCTATAGCCATACCAAACTCTCTCTCCATCCCTGGGAAGGGTTCTGCCCATACATGCTGTGTTCTTCTGCTCACTGGGAATGTTTTCTTTCCTTTCTTAAACTTCTGCTCTCTCTTTTCTCTTTAACTCTACCAGATACCATGTTTCTATTTTATCATCTATTCCATAAAACTGTGTGTTCTTCATCTGCTCTCATTCAATAACTTGGCTGCCACATCCTTGCTGAGAATGTCCTTTCTTATCTAGCATACGCTGCCCTGCTTCTTTGATTGCTTATCCACCTCAAGTAAACACTGAGCTGTGGGAAACCGCTAAGTGTTAAGACCTGTATGACATCATCTGCTGCAGACCCTGCTTAGAAAAAACAAAACAAAACCCTGCTTTTCAGTATGTTTAGTAACATAATGAATTACAGCTTAACCACCTTCCAGAGTCATCCCTACCTTACTGAAGTGTTTGCTTCAATAAAGGAAACTCACCAGATTAAAAGTGATATTTTGTAGATGGCAATTGTCCAGAAAAATAGATTAGGGCAGAAAAGCACATCACTGAGGTTAAAAACTATTTTCTGAATTAATTCAAACTAGGCCCTCCATATTAGGGTGATGTTCTATCTACAAACAAGTTACTCATATGTGAATACTACACCAATTAAATAACACTTCCTGCTATGAGCCTTAAGATATATAAATAAAACTCAAAGCTGTGGCTATATAGAAATATAAATTAAACATGGAGACTTAATATAAAACTCAAGATCCTGATTCTACAGAATTATGTTAAATCAGGAGACTTCACAATTTCTCCTCAAGATTCTTAGGTCAAGTATAGCATTTTAAGTTTTGCATAGTTTTTTACTGTTTTAGCAGATGATTTAGGACTGTAATAATGAGAAAAATAAAGACAGGGAGATAGACAATGCAGCTTCAGGGTAAAGGGTTAAACATTGCTGGTTGTGAATCACTTAATTTTTTTTCACTTGTCTCTTTGTCTGAAAGATCCTTGTCCAGTGGATCAATTTGTCATCAAGGAGGTAATCTATATTTACTTTGCAGCAGGTACTGTAGCTCTTAACTCTGCATTTAGCTGATTCAGCTCCTAGCGAAACTACTTTGACCTCAGAAATATTCCCTGCTAACTGTCCTCCTGTTCACTCCAATTTGTACTGTCTAAATGCTTACTGCTGGGTGTCCCTCTGGCCATTTTGAAAGGTGTTTCATCACACTACAATAAACGTGAAATACTGATGCACTCAAAGTGGCACACACACACACACACACACACACACACACACACACACACCACCAGCAGCAGCAGCTGGATATCGACATGGGACTGGACAGGAGCATTTATTACACTTTACTTTTCTGCCATTGTCTACCTTTGGCAAAGGAAGATTGTAAGTGTCCCTGGTGGTCCATGCCAGTCAATACTACATGGGAGTTAAATTAGGCCTCAACTCAAGTACACATCAAAGTTGGCTGAGATACCTTCAACCTAAAAATCCCTGGAAAATTTGCATTTTTCCACTAAGTTAGCCAGTAATGGAGTGAAATGAGTGAGAAAAAAAAACAGCTGTCTCATTTGTATCGTATATCCTTGTCCAAAAAACCTAAACCTATATTTTGCATCTATAAATGTAAAAAGCTAAGACCTTTCAAGGTCTCAGTTTAGAAACATTGTTGACTTAATGTTTTCAGTAATGAAAACAGCCTCATGATATGAATTTAATCATTTGAGAAACTCTGACTGGTTATCAATCTTTTCTGTGTCCTATTTCAAAATTATCTTCTAAATCCTGAAAGTGAATTGGAAACCAGAGTACTTTTTGATGACAGAAAAAAAAAAAAACACTGACAAAACTTTCACATTTATTAGTTCTTAATTCTGAGTTGCAAAGTCAAAGTTAATACAGGATCAAAGTAGATTTCCACTCCTCTAAATAAGTAATTCAGCATTTGTTCTGGCAACTGTTAGCTTTATATGTTACTTAGAGGTCATTTGGTCTCACCTACAGACTTCACTGTTTATCTCCAAGTTTGCTCCATTTGGTGCTTTTCATGTTTTAAAGTTTATTTTATGTGTGTGAGCCTTTGGCCTGTGTGTTTGTCAGTGTGTGCAGTGCTTGTGGACACCAGAAGAGGGCATCAATATGCTGGAACTGGAGTTAGGTGGTTTTGAGCTATCTTTTGTGTTCTGGGAATTGAACCTGTGTCCTTTTCAGGAGCAGCCAATGATCTTAACTTCTGTGACATCTCTCCAGCCCTGCAGGGTGTTTGTTTGTTTTAAAGCAGGTCAATCTTACGCTTCAAAGGACCTTTCCTATTTCCATGTAGTGGTCTACTTGTCTGCCACATAAACAGAACCCTGGAAAAGTACAAAGTCTTGACCAAGCTGTTCACATGTCTACTTAAAATGTTCATGAGGTAGCCAGGTGGTGGTGGTGGTTTAATCCCAGCACTCTGGAGGCAGAGCCAGGTGGATCTCTGTGAGTTCGAGGCCAGCCTGGGCTACCAAGCGAGTTCCAGGAAAGGTGCAAAGCTACACAGAGAAACCCTGTCTCGAAAAACCAAGAAAAAAAAATGTTCATGAGGAACTCTGCCTTAACTTTAGTTTCTTCTGTTATACTAAAAACAGGTTAGTAAGTTGATCAAGTAACAAATGGGAAAGAAAACAATCATTCAGTAATAGGGTTAGCAAATGACCTAATAGGATTTTGAGAAAAGGCTTTCCTGAGAATGTTGGCCATTGAAAAAGCAAAACAGTAAGTGAAAGCCATTGAAAACTGTCTCTGTTTATCATTTACTGTGTACAGCATATGGGAAACAGATCACAGAGTTTCAGTTTCTCTAGTAGGTGTAATCCCATCAGACCTGATTTTAATCTATTAAAATCATGTCACCAAAGGTGAGTCAAGAGAAGTTGACCATTGGCTCTGTTAGATAGGCACACACACACTGACCCTTGCCAACCTCCAGATACCTTGTCCACTTCACTTCCTGACCCCAGTTTTATGGCTGACATTGTTTCTGTCTACTCTCGACATTATTTCTGTTTACTCCCAGAAGAAAATCCAGAACTTCTAATTATGCCACGTATTATAATTAGTTAATAAGCCAAGATATGCCCTTGAAAATAAAGTTTCTCAAAATATCACCTCTCAAGCAGCCCATAATCTTTAAATAAACTCCTTTTCTAAAACATGAAATTAGTATACTATGCATATATTTAAATCCATAGCATTTAAAAATGGTTTCAAAGAGAGACACATGCAAAATTTAAAATAATATGTTTTAAAACTACAAACAATTGACCACACAGCTAGAATAAAAGAAAATTATTTTGAAATCTAAAGCAGGTAGAGCCCAGTGCCTTTCCTTTGTAAGCAATTTGAATCCAATTTGTGGCAGAAACTGCAGCTTTCCTGATCAATAGGGAGCATTCAGTACAGCTGACACACTACACCTGACCCAGAGCCAACCTGGCTGGGGACCTATTAGTTATACCTGAGGGACTCTCCCTGGCTTTTATCTCCAAGTACATCTCCTAGGATTACAGGTACTTGAGGCTAATTAGGTCTGCTCTATTACCTGCCATGAAGGTCCTCTGTTCCTACAACATCCTGCTTACCTCCCAATTTCAATGAGATAATCGGGGTTCCATGGTGCACTAAAGGTAAAATGATAGCCCAGTGTGCTGCTCTGGCTGCCTTTATCTGATAATTCCATGCACTGGTGCACACGTGCCTCACACACAGACACACACTGGAGGGTTGCAGAGATAATAGCTGGACTGACCTGCTACAATTTTACCTGTTTGCTTTGTTGCTTTCCCTCAGAAGTCAGTCCCCTTTCCAATGTAATTATGTAATTAGAGCTAAAGACTACAAACAAACAGAGATTTGCCCCCTCCCTGGGAGCTCTGAAGTGAAGCCTTTTAAAGCTAAGCTCCTGGAAGCCTACAGATCCTGACACATGGTGGCAGACCGGACTTACCTCCTGAATTCACTAAGCAAAGGAAGCAGTAATCGACAGCAGGTTCTGCCCTGTGTGTGGCATTTGTTCAAGATTTTGAAGTTGAGGTTTTGGTTTCCTTCAAATTAGCACTTTCCTTAATTGTATAGCATATTCATAATATCATAACAAGTTATGATCATGGATCAAAATGGACTCTTTGAAAATATGGGTCTCCTCTTTATAACTACCCTTCATTATAGGAGTGCCCTTCTTGCTTATTATATGTGAGTTACAGAGTAATTATATTTGTGTACAGAGTCAAATGTTCTGTTACAATGAAGCTCTCTAAGGCCAAACCCAAAGATTTTACACTTAAAACCTATTCTTCCAGCTCATAAGGTAAATGACCTCGTGAGTTCACTGTTTGGGAACAGCCTTGCAAACATCGGCAATATTGTTGTGTATTCTAGCTTTGCCGATCCTTTTGTAGCTGGAAAGTAGCAAAGTCCCAGGAGAAATCCCATGCTCCCTTTTATGTGCTTAATTTTTAACATTCGTGCTTCCATAATGATTTCCTCTGTCCATCTTCAAAGTCATATCACCCTGTTAAGGAATCCTGTTAAAGAAGTGGGAGTGGAGCCAGACATCGCCCATTGCGTAACCTAGGTGGGTAACAGCAGGTAGGCTGTGGGAGCCACACATAATTCTCTGCAGATTATTTCTGTTTACTTTTTGGTTTAAGTGCAACACATTTGAAACAGTCTAGAGAAATCCCATGCATACTTAACCAGTTCCTCCATAGTATATCTTATAAAATATGCTACAATGTTACCACCAGAGCACTGATGCTAAGACAATCTGCCACTCCCATCTCCATTTCCTCAGTGACCTGCACTTGGATATGCTTTTCCGCAAGTAGTAGCAGTTGTACATTGTAGTAGAAAGTTTTCTTCCTTCCCGCACCATCCCCCTTCTCCCCCCCTTCCCTGCAGCCACTTATAAAACAATCACTTAGAGGCTTAATATTATTTACAAACTGTGTGGGCTAGCTCTTACATCTTACATTAACCCATTTCTATTAATCTATGTTTTGCCACATGTTCCCTGGCTTTACCCGTCTGCTGGCATGTTGTTCCTTGGGTAGCAGGCTGGCGATTCCTCTGCCTCTGCCTTTCTTCTTTTTGTCTCTCTTGGATTTCCTGTGTGGCTATAACCTGACTCACCATAGGCCTGAGCAGCTTCTTTATTAACCAATCATAGCAACACATATTCACAGCATACTACGAGACATCCCCCAGCAGTACATGTTTATGTTCACCCCACAGCTGAGGTGCATCCAATATTGCTCCATCACCCCAGAACCCTACAGTTACTCTTGGGCAGTAATTGTCTCCATTCCATTTTTCCCTCTCCACTCTTGAACCTCATTGTCTCTAGCTACAATTCAGCCATTTTTAATAGGGTCACTCTATATGGAGTTCATGATCCTCCTGCCTCTGTCTCTAGACCCTCTATAACCAGACTGTGTACTATGATTTCTTTACTCATTTTCCCTAGATGTCTGCTGAACTGTGTGTGTGTGTGTGTGTGTGTGTGTGTGTGTGTGTGTGTGTGTGTGTGTGTGTATTCTTTCAATATGACAGTGCCTAATGGGCTGATTCATCCACAATTGTTATAGTTGTACAAAATCTTAGGAAAAGTCTTCTGAGGTGGAACTGGAGAGATGATGCAGGCCTGCACTCAGAGAGGGCTGAAAGAGACTCTCAGAATCCTCATGTAGGCTGACATGTAAATATGAGGCCAGTCCTATATATTTACATGTAGGCCAGACTACAAGAAGGTCAGGGAGCTCTTTGCTGCCTACAAACCATGACTTCTTGTAATTATCCACACACATAGCTAGATTGGTTGGCCACTCAATTCATTATTGTCATACTTTTTCTGTAAGTAAAATTAATTATGGATGATGATGTTCTGTCCTGGCATCCAGCTGGAATATTTCCAGGGAATAAGGCAGAGTTAAAGTATTGGTGAAATTATTATGGCCACTCCACGTAGTTAAAAGGAAGATTTATTTAGTGGGTAACTTACAAAAAAGGGAAAGGTAGCTTATGGGGTCTGGGGAAGGTGCATCGAAGTCCAGCGGTGTTCTCTGGAACTCGGCTCGGTCAACCTCCACCATCTAGGGTCCAGAAACAGAGAGAGCTTGCTGGCTCATCCAGATCTCAGGTCTCCCAGAGCCTCCCTTGGCCCTGCCTTGTAGGCATGACAGTTGCCCAATGGAGGTTGGAATTTCCAGATCAAAGCTGGAATAGCTACCCACTACATTAAAGTAAACTTGTTATTCTCATGCTTTTTCATGTTTTTTAGATTTCTGTTGCACCAACGTATTTTGGCTTCTCAACTGGACTCCAAGACACTTACACAGGTAGTCTAAAGTAAGCATTTGCAAAAATTGATAACTGTGGGAGATGATGGTAAAAAGTTCAAAATCTGTCATATAGATGATGCCACAGACTCCAGGGTGTTGGGTGATATTAATCCCTTCCCTGGGCATAATGTTTTCCTCTGGGAATACTGGAAGCCTGGTGCCAGTCTGTGTTCTTACTTTCTTTTTCTGGGGCATGTGTTTATAAAAATACAGATGGGAATAAAAGCAACATATGAATAGTTTAGTTAAACTGAATGGTAGACTTCACTGAAACATTTGATTCTTCTCATGGGAAAAAAGATGTTCTTCATTCTCTGTCTTATTTAATTTTGGTTGCTATAATAAAACACTGACCAAAGAAGATCTCAGGAAGAAAAGATTTATGTGGCTTATACATCCCAAATAAATCATTCCATCACTGAGAGCAGCCAAGGCAAGAACACAAGCAAGAATCTTATTCGTTCATTCTCCATGGCTTATTCAGCTTGCTTTCTTATATATACCAGGGACACCTGCTCAACAATCTGCAGTGACCTTGGCCCTCTCACATCTACCGTTAATCAAGAAAATGCTTTATGGACCAGTCCAGTGAAGATTTATTATTGAGTCTCTATATTCTCTGATGATCCTCATTTGTGTTAAGTTGACATAACCAAATTTTCCAGAGCCCTGTAGAGCCTAGCACAGGCATTCAAGAGGGTGAGTATTCCCGGGTTTCTTTTCATTGTTGTTGTTTATATATTTGTATGTTTGTTAAACTTACATAGCTTGCACATCAATGAATATTCCGAAATGGTTGTAGGTTTATAGGTTTCTCCGACAAATATCCAAGTAGATGTTCTACATTCTAGATTAAATAAAATCTCATTGCTACACACTGATTGCTATAGGTATATGGGAATGAGGAGAGCCTACAACTTGACAACATGGCTAAAATGTGATGTAACTTTTTCAAAGAGGGTAAATTTTAAGACATTGTTTGCTTACAAAGTGATAGCTTTGAGCACGTTCTTTTCTGTTTGAATTGGTACACTGCTGCTTAGATCATTAAAAAGCTAGAAATGATCAAATCACAGGGCATTATCAATGTACTTTACTCCAGATTATGACACTGAGTATCCCAATGTTTTATAATGTTCTGAAGTTTGTAAATCTCAAGAGAGTGGATAAATGATCTTGATTGTTTTCCTTTAACTTGTTACCTAGGGGGAAAAGGTTTCCCCTTAACCAACAAACAGCTGCTGAAATACACTGTTTGGTCTACACATGAACTAACCTTGTAAGGAAAATTTGTTCTTTTCTGTTCATAACCTGGCCTTATGACAAGGTGAAGAAGAAGGAGAAGTTGCCTAAGGCATTTACAAGCCCCACAAAGACTTTATTAAGAAGAAAAATACCCTCAGCTTTACTGCAGATCCATCTAGGTCTTTTACCATGTTGGTCAGCTCTCAAGGGAAACCAGTAATATGAGAAATTTCAGCACAAAAAAGCCACAGAAGGAACTTTATAATGCAAAAGATAAAGTGTTTAAAGATTTTTTTTCCTTCAAACATATTTAGCTGAACAATTAGCCTTTAGGAAAACTGAATTTTTCTTTATTAAGGTCAAATAACTTCCGTTCATCTTGCCCAGTCAGGTTTTTTTTTTTTTTTCTGTTTGTTGTTGTTGTTTCTTTCTGTTTTTGTTTTTGTTTTAAGATAGGATCTCACTGTGTAGCTCTGGCTGCCATGCTACTTACTATGTAGATAAGACTGGCCTCAACTGACAGAGATCCACTGGCCTCTGTTGAACCACCATGACCAGCTTCACTTACATTTTAAAAGCACAACTTGTACAATACATATTTTATTATTATGAAGTATATTTAAAAAGTAAGTTTACTACACAAAGAAAATGAAGTTGAAAATGTTTAATTATGAAAGAAAGTCTTAGGATAATTTGCAGACTTAATATTTTATTATACAATGTTTTAAGATTTTATATCTTCTTGCAACTGAATTTTTATGTGGAAAAAGAGAAATTGAACCAAAACTGTCATTGACCATATATATTTCCTACTAAATACCCTTCTTATTAATTTATTTAGAGTGTCAACATAAAGCTTACCCAAAAGAGAAAGGATTCTTCTGGTTAAATTTTAACCCATTTTCTAGCAATTTTATCTTGAGATTTGTTTAAATTGCTAAAAATGTAAGGGTTGTGAATATAACTTAATGGTAAATGGCTTTTGTAGTAAATACAAGTCCTTGGGTTTACTGTACAATCACACACACACACACACACACACACACACACACACACACACACACTACTACTATATTGCCATTTTGCATGTCTGAAAAAAAGAAGTAGTTGTAGCACAAATCTTAGATGGTCTTATTAATAAAAGCAAACCTGGATCCCGGTATTGGGGTGAATGCTGGAAGATCAGAGAAGCATAATAAGCCACAGCTACTTCACCTCACCAATTCCTCAGCTGACCCTGTTTCCTCAGACTGGAAGCCTCTGTGTCCTCATCCAGCTGCCTCTCAGATGAACTGTGCTGCTCAAAGCCTAAAAGCTTAACCAGCTCTAGTTCCTGGTCCTCACGCCTTTTATACCTTTCTACTTTCTGCCATAACTTCCTGGGATTAAAGGCTCTTGTTACCACGCCTGGCTGTTTCCAGTGTAGCCTTGAATTCACAGAGATCCAGAGGATCTCTGCCTCTGAAATGCTAGATTAAAGGCATGTGCTACCACTGCCTAACCTCTATGTTTAATATTATGGCTGTTCTGTTCTCTGACTCCAGATAAGTTTTTTAGGGTGCACAATATTTCGGGGAACACAATATCACCACAAGTAGGACTTCTACAGTACAAAAATGAAGAGTTAAATCATTGTAGTTACACCAAGTGGAAAAATACTGAGGCTTGACTGTGTTACTTGCAAGCTCTGTTAGACTAGATATTTCTTTGCCACATTTTCTGCTCTCTGAAGTCTTACATACTTAAATGAATTATTCTAAATGATTAAATTAAATAAGATAATAAATATAGTTTTGAAAATATACATAGTTTTCTCTATTTAGCAAATTGACTAGTGAAACCCAATTACTTAATATACTTACAATTTGAGGAATCTAAGCATTATTTCCCCCTCACTCATGTTTTAAAGAGCTGGGCATAGTAATGAATGTCTATAATCCTTCTACTAAGGAGTCAGATGAAAGAATATTGCTAGTTTGAAGGAAGTCTGGATTAAGCAGGTAAATCAGGCTAGCCTGGACTATAGGAAGAATCTGTTCCCCTAAATCCAAAACAATAACAACAACAACAACAAACGAGTATATAGTAGTGTTGGAAGGACCAGTCGTGGCAACCTTCCACAGCAACCAAAACTCAAGAAAAAGAGAAAAAAGAAAAACATTGATATTTACCAATGGAGTCACAGGCAGAGAAACATGTCAACAAGTAAAACCAGGGGAGACCTGTGATTTATTAAGAAAAGTTCATGCAGATACTAGGAAGTAGAGTTCTAGCATGGTGAGAGTGAATTGGTGGATACTAACTGTGCCAGACCTAAGACTTTCAAATGTGCATCCACATAAGCTTCCCTCCCCCTGAATTCCATTCTATGCTCAAGGAAAACAGAGGTGGAAAGCTGCACAAGCTTCTCTTCAGGGCACAGAAATGGGAGAGGAATCAGTTGTCGTTACTGTTCCCTAAAGCCCCTGAGGAATAAAAACCTTCTCCTGTGAGCTAAAAACACATTACCTCCTTTGTGTACCCATCAAAAGCCATTTTAAAAAGAGAAAGAAAACAAATTAAGAACCAAGAGAAGAGCCTGAAACTGTGAGGGAAATGGCAGCAATGAATGCTGGGTTCAGAACTTGTCTTATGCTAAAAAGAAACACTGAAAATGCTACCCCAGGAACAAAAAAGGCACAATTCTTGCCTATAATTGAGAGTTCATGAGAGCAACAAAGAACACCCACACCTTCTTCCTACATTGACATGTGTCCTGTTACTGGAAACTTGCACAAAAGTAAATAAATAAACAGATCATCTTTGTCACTTGGGTCAAAATAATAACAGAAATTTGGGAAGAACAGTCAGTTTTTAAAAAGTCTGGGATATTAGCCTCCAACATACACAAATACATTTCTAGATAATATTGAGACCTCTTGTAATCAGAGAAGTAACAAAATCAGACTTACCTCTATTTGTAATTAAACTCAACTCTATTTGTAATCAACTCAACTCTCTTACTCCAGCTCCATGGACCTACTCATTTTTATATGCCTGTGATTGGTTTCTTTTACCTCACCAAGGCAAACATTTAGTGTACATTTGCCCCCGGAATGAACTGTTCCAAAGAACTTTCCAATCTTCCACAGGAGGCTCTTGTATCAGGAACCTGTCAGCTTTCTGCTTTGTCTGGATTATCAATCACCTGAGACACTGCAAATCCAACAGTTCCATGAGAGAAAGTAACTTCATGATAGTTCCAAAGATACCACCATCCCTGACCCTCAGAGACTCTGACACCATCTCTGTATGCCTTTACCTCTTTGTGCTTTTCTCTGAATCTCTGTGTCTGTCTCCTTGTTCTCTCTCTCTCTCTCTCTCTCTCTCTCTCTCTCTCTCTCTCTCTCTCTCTCTCTCTCTCTCTCTCTCTCTCTTCCTGTGTCCTCTGTGTCTCTCTCTGTGTATGTCCTTCTGTCTTTCTCTGTGTCGCTCTATGTGTCTGTGTGTGTGTGTGTGTGTGTGTGTGTGTGTGTCCCTCTGTCTTTCTCTGTGCCTCTCTGCATCTCTGTGATTTCTCCCTCTGTGTCTGACTCCCTTTCTCTGTCTCTCTGTATCTCTGTGTGTGATTCCCTCTCTCTGTCTCTCTGTCTCTTTCTCTCTCTGCCCCCCAATTACTTTCTTTTTGGATTGTGTGTGACTAAGGGAAGGTCCACAATGCTCTAGGTAATTACCCACACCCAAAAGTATTTTTAGTTCAAACTGGATGGTTTTTATTTGTTTGTTTGTTTGTTTGTTTGTTTGTTTTTTAAATAAGACACTAAGAGCATGGACAGGAAGGTGGGGATGGATTCATGAGGAGTCTCAATAGAGAAAGGGTGAATACATAAGAATACATTTCATAGAATTCTCAAAGAATTAATAAAAATGCTATTTCAGACAATACTGAGTGCTGAGATCTTATTTTTTCCCTTTTTGTATTTTTTAAATTGATAGGCAAAAAAAAAAAAAATCTGTTCCTGCAACCATAGAGGACATCCTGACAGCATGAGTTTGACAGCATGCAAAACAAAATACTTTCAATAGAGAGATGAAAACTGTAAGAAAGAAGCACATGAAAATGGCAGACGTGAGAAACAGAGAAGTCACCAGCTGAATGTCCTCCTGAGAGCCCATCAACAGATACAGCATGAACTCAGAAAAAGGCAGAGAATTTGAAATCATGAGCTCTCAAATTGAAGGCTGAAATATATGTAGAAATATTCTGGAAAAAGACAATAGAGCCATCAAGAACTAAGAGTATATCTAACTTGTTAGATACATCTAACAATGTATCCAAGAAACTCAGAGATACCACCTTGTCAACCTGTGTACAACACACACACACACACACACACACACACACACACACACACACACACACACATCTCTAAAAACTCAAACTACTAAAAGTAAAAATCAGACAAGGAAACTGTACATAAGAAAAAGGCATATACTTACTAAAGATAAGAATTTTGGGAATGTCCCTCTGAAGACACAGTGGCCAAAAAACATTTGAAGGACATTTTTTTCTTATGTTGAAAGAAAGAAACAAGGAATCAAAATAGTCACAATAAACATGGCTATGATGTTCAGATCAAGAAATCAGTTCGGAAATCCATTTTTATCATTTCTTCCTCCCATGGACTAATTCAGAAGAGACTGAAGAAGAAGATCACGCACTACAATAGAAGTCTAAAGACTTCATTAGGGAACAGTATTTTTGTATTAAATGTAGCATGAATCTTAAAAGTTCTTATTAATAAAATCAAACCTGGAGCCAGGTATTGGGGTGAACACTGGAAGATCAGAGAGACAGAACAAGCCACAGCTAACCTCACCTGGCCAACTTCTCAGCTGATCTTGTCTCCTCAGACTAGAAGCCTCTGTGTCCTCATATCTGAATGGCTCTCAGCTGAACTGTGCTGCTCAAAACCTAAAAGCTTAACCAGCCAAATGCTTCTAGTTCCTGGTCTTCATGCCTTATATATCTTTCCTTTCTGCCATCACTCCCTGGGATTAAAGGCTCACTTCTTGAGATTAAAGGCATGAGTCACCATGCCTGGCTGTTTCCAATGTGGCCTTGAACTCACAAAGATCCAGAGGGATTTCTACCTCTGGAGTACTAGGATTAAAGGTGTCAGTGCCACCATTTTCTAGCCTTTGTATCTAGTGGCTGTTCTGTCTCTGACCCCAGATAAGTTTATTAGGTTGCACAATATTTTGGGGAACACAATAACACCACAATTAAATAATGTTATTAATTTTTTTTTACATTCCCATCTTTCCTCTCCTCTCAGAAGCCCTTTCCCTAGCTTCCCCCACCACTCCTCTTCCAAACAGAGAAGAACGAGCCTCCCATGCATATCAACCAAACATGGCATATCAAGTTGCAATAAGTCTAGGCATCTCTGCCTGTATCAATACTGGACAAGACAACACAGTAGGAGAAATAGGGTCCCAAAAGTCAGGCTGCGGGCCTGGGCGGGACTAGAGAAAACTCCAGCTACAACAGCAACACTTATAAAGGAAAACATTTAATTGCACTGGTGTCTTACAGTTCAGAAGCATGGTGTGGTGCAGGCAGAGATGGTATTGGCTACATTTAGATCATAATGTAACAAGAAATAGACTGATACCTGGTGGTATCTTGAACAAACCAGACCTCAAAGCCTGCCTCCACTGTGACATACCTCCTCCAGCAAGGCCATACCTATTCCAACAAAGCCACATCTCTTAATATTGCCCCTCCCTATGACCTTATAGGGGCCAATTACATCTAAACTACCACAGTTGGACACTCCTACAAATTCTGCACCACATTTACCTCAGCAAACCATGAAGCATGAAGGCAGGACAAGTTGTAGGTCAAAGGTTGCATGACTGGGTTAGTGTCCCATTGCCTCCACTAGACGTCTTACCTGGTTACAGGAGATGGCCAATTCAGGCTATATATCCACTATTGCTAGGAGTCTTAGCTAGATTCACCCCTGTAAATTCCTGGAACTTTCAATTGCACTAGGTTTCTATCTCAACCCAAAATGACTGTTTTCTAGTTCCATGCAATTGCCTGCAAATTTCATGATGTCGTTGTTTTAATAGCTGAGCAATACTCTGTTCTATAAATGTACCACATTTTCTTTATCCATTCTTCAGTTGAGGAACATCTAGGTTGTTTCCAGGTTCTGACTGTTATGAATCAAACTGCTATGAATATAGTTGATCAAATGTCCTTGTAGTAAGATGGAGCATCCTTTGGGTATATGCCTAGAAGTGATATAGCTAGCTGGGTCTTGAGTAGATCAACTCCCCATTTTCTGAGAAATTGCCATATTGATTTCCAAAGTAGCTGTAAAAGTTTGCACTCCCACCATCAATAGAGGAGTGTTCTCCTTGTTCTGTATCCTCTCCAGCATGAGCTGTCAATTATATTTGTGATCTGAGTTATTCTGAGAGGTATAAGATGCAATCTCAGAGTAGTTTTAATTTGCACTTCCTGA
This sequence comes from Peromyscus maniculatus bairdii, assembly GCF_049852395.1. Classification (NCBI taxonomy): domain Eukaryota; kingdom Metazoa; phylum Chordata; class Mammalia; order Rodentia; family Cricetidae; genus Peromyscus; species Peromyscus maniculatus. Next base: position 24,736,476 of record NC_134855.1, on the reverse strand, counting down.
TGGCTGAATATGTTGAGCACTTCTTTAAGTGTTTCTTGGCCACTTGAGATTCCTCTGTTGAGAATTCTCTGTTTAGATTTGTACCTCATTTTTAAATTGGATTATTATTTTTTTTTTTATGTCTATTTCTTGTGTTCTTTACATGTTTTGGAAATTAGCCCTCTGTCAGATGTGGGGTTGGAAAAGATCTTTTCCCATTCTGTAGGCTGCCAGTTTGTCCTATTGAGGGTATTCTTCTCATTATAGATGCTTTTCAGTTTCATGTGGTCCCATGTATTAATTGTTGAGTTATTGGTGTTCTAAGTGTCTGTGTTATTGCTGTTCTATTCAGGTAGTTGTTCTTGTGACAGTGCATTCAAGGCTATTCTCCATTTTCTTTTCTATCAGGTTCAATGTATTTGGATTTATGTTGAGGTCTTTGATCAACTTGGACTTTAGATTTGTGCAGAGTGATAGATATGGATCTACTTGCATTCTTCTACATGGCAGACATCACATTAGACTAGCATCATTTATTGAAGAGCTTTCTTTTCTCCATTGTATATTTCTGGCTTCTTTGTCAAAAATCAAGTGTCCATAGGTGTGTGAATTTATGTCTGAGCTTCAATTCAATTTTGTTGATCCACGTGTCTATTTTTATGCCAATACCATGTGGTTATTGTTATTATAGCTCTGTAGTACAATTTGAAATAAGCAATGGTGATACCTCTGGAAGTTCTTTTATTGCACAGGATTGTTTTAATTATCCTGTATTTTTTTCCCACATGAAGTTGAGTATTGTTCTTTCAAGGTCTGTAAAGAATTATGTTCAGATTTTGATAAGGATTACATTGAGTCTATAGATTGCTTATTGTAAGATGGCCATTTTTACTATGGTCATCTTATTGATCCATGAGGATGGGAGATTTTTGTATATTGGAGGCTAACATCACAATTTTTTTAACTCAGTGTTCTACCCAAATTTCTGTTATTATTATGAACTGAATGTCAAAGATGATCTACTCCCCCACCCAATTTCTTTCTTTGCTCATTTATCTCTACATATCTGTTCAATATAGTACTTGAAGTTTTACCTAGAGCAAGAAGAAAACTGAAGGATGCAAATTGGAAAGGAAGAAGTCACTGTATCATTATTTGCAGATAATATGATTGTACACATATGAGATCCTAAAATTTCTACTATAGAACTCCTACAGCTGACAAACATTTTTATCAAAGTGGCTGAATACAAGATTAACTCCAAAAAAAATGTGGCTCTTCTATATTCAAATGACAATCTGGCTGAGAGAGGAATCAGAGAATCAACACCCTTCACAATAGCCCCAAATAGTATAAAATATTTACAGGTCACTCTAACCAAGCAAGTGAAAGACATGTATGTTAAAAACTTCAAATCTTTGAATAAATAGATTGAAGAAGGTATCAGAAGATGGAACGATTCAGTCATATATTAACCCACCTATAGACACCTGATTTTTGATAAAGAAGCTAGAAATACACACTTGGGAAAAAGTCTATAACACATAGTGCTGGTCAAACTGGATATTTTTGAGACAGGGTTTCTCTGTGTAGCTTTGTGCCTTTCCTGGAACTCACTTGGTAGTGCAGGCTGGCCTTGAATTCACAGAGATCTGCCTGCCTCTGCCTCCCGAGTGCTGGGATTAAAGGCGTGTGCCACCACCGCCCAGCTTTGATGTCTTTATATAGAGGAATGCAAACAGATCCATGTTTGTCACCCTGGACAAAACTCAAGTCCAAGTGGATCAAAGACCTCAACATAAAACCAGACACAGTGAACCAGAAATAAGAGAAAATGGGGAATAGTTTTATAAGCATTGTGACAGGAGACAACTTCCTGAACAGAATAACAATAGTGCAGGCACTAGGACCCAGAGACCTAGGTTAGTATCAAATAAGACTCAATAAAAATCAATTAAGTGATTATTAATAATATTCTGCTATATTCATAGATCAGTGCCTTGTCCCGTCATCATCAGGTCATCAGATAGGCTTCCTCAGGCAGAATATGGGAGCCAGTACAGATCCCCACACATTATTTGGAGAGAGAATATAAATTGGTGGTCTTCATTGGGTTCCTCCTCTCAGAGATCTAGAAACCCAGGGAAAGAGGGTGAGGAAAAATTGTAGGAGTCAGAGGAGATAGAGGACACTAGGAGAACATGACCCACTGAATCAACTAAGCATAGCTCATGTGGGCTCACAGAAACTGAAGTGGTAAGCATGGGGCCTTCATGGGTCTACACCAGGTCCTCTGCAGATATGTTATGGTGGTTAGCTTGGAGGTTTTGCGGAACTCCTAACAGTGGGAGCTTGTGTGTCTCTGACTCTTTTGCCTGCTCTTGAGACTCTTTTCCTCCTATTGGGTTGCTTTGTCCTGTTTTGATATGAGGGCTTTTGTCTTGGTCTTGTCTTATTGTGTCTTGTTTTGTACTGCTTGGCTGTTGTCTCTTGAAGATCTTCTCTTTTCTGAAGAGGAAGTGGAGGGGGAGTGAAACTGGGGGAGAAGGAATGTGGGAGGGAGCTTAGAGGCATGTAAAGAGGAAAAACTCTGGTCAGTATGTATTTTATGAGAGAAGAATCTATTTTCAATAAAGTAAGTAAATAAATAAATAAAATGAAATTAATTAATTATTTTTTATTTGTGTTTATTTGTTTGTTTATGTGGTATGTGTACATCCCATGGCATGAATGTGGAAGTCAGAGAAAAACTTGGAGGAGTTGGTTCTCTGTGCTACATTGTGAAATTCAGGTGGTCATGCTTGGATTTAAACACCCCTACTCATTGAGCCATAGCCCTGCCCTTACCCCTTTTAAGCTCCTCTTTCTTAAATGAGAAGGATCATTGATAGTAAATTTTGGCAATTTAGAAACAAAAACTATAAGTAAATATGCAGAAATGATTTCTATGGTAAAAGAAATCTGAGGGACAGTGAACTACTGGGACAAAAGTCATAGTTGACTCAGGAAACACATGGAAAATGCTATTTTAACATAAGGTAAAGCTGGAAAATGGGTGGCACTGAATCCATTTATATATATATATGATGTGTTAAATTTTCAGTTACAAAACTTTTGAATGGATCGTGAATGCAAAAAAGATGTTTCAAAATGTTAGGATATATTTGAAGGAAAAGACTAGACAAAACGCAAATTAAAAAACACTTAATATTGAAGATAAGTACAATGCTAGTAACAACTTGAAGCCATAGATTTTGCTATTGTTTGCTCAAGGTTATAAGAACAGTGGAGTCCTAGAAAGAAGGCTGCTCTGCTGGAAGCCTAGAGAAGAGATTCTCTCCAACCTGCTGCACTGCCTGCAAGTTGGGCAGATAGCCCCTGGGCTGCAGCTTTCACCAAGTGGAACTCGGGTTGGGGTGGACTTTTCAGTGATGCAACTGCCTCATGAGTTCTTCCTGGTCCTGCAAATAATACCCAGTAATATTCTTGTAAGTGACCCCAATAAACACATAGGTTCACCAAGTTGGACACTGGCAGAATTGTTCTTTTGATCTGTCACTTGTTCCCTATCTAGAATGAGTAGACATTTGTCCGTCTTTCTCGGGGGGGGGGGGGGAGGGCATTAGACAGCATGGGAACATTTGTATTTTCAAATAAAAAGACTCAGTAAATGCCAAACAAGTGCAAACAATAACATAACAGAATAATTTCTTGTTAGAGTTTAGTTACAATTAAAGAACACTAGCTATTCTTTGGGACCATGTACTTTTTCAGGAGTGCTGAAACATTAATGGGTTGTGCTTATTAAGCTAAGCATCAATGTGCTTGCCCACAAACATGAGAATCCCTCCATACATCCTGTCCCTGAACACATCAGATTTCTAGGCACCCTCCTACATATTGCAGTGTGAGGGGAAAAAAAAAAAACAAAAAACCTCTTAGCTTCCAGAGCTTTCTCTCATGTCTGTGCATGTGGCATCTCTCATTGGCCTCTTAGAACAAGAAAGATGAAAATAAAAGAATATATTTTACGTTAAAGATCTCTGGTAAGGAAGGACCCCCTTTCTTATTATGAGGCTTACCCAAAAAGACCCCTCTTCATCATTTCCATTTGATTAACGTAAATTGAACAGCTCAGTTAATATAAACACAGAGTGAAATGCCATCATATTTGTAAGTATTGGTCCCATTCAATGGGAAATGGTTGTGAGGGGTGAGATGCTACCATTTAGTGTGTTTTCAACGCAGCTAGTAGATCCACATGATTGTAGAAAACAGTTGAAAGGTAATTTCTTACCTGCAAATGTGAAAATAAAAACCAGTAAGGGCCATAAAACTTTAAATCTTAAGAACAACAACAACAAAGATGGTATTATGTTCTTAGTGTTGGCATTTAACTCTTATCTAGCAGACTATAGCTTAGAATTGTCTGTTGTATAGTCAAAATGTTGAGAGAAAGAAAGGGGAAGAGGAAGAATGAAAATAGAATGAAAGAGAATGGAAGAGGGGTCAAGATAATGAAGGAGTAGTGAAAGAAGGCAGAAGGGCAGGGCGGGGAGTGGAAGGAGAAAAAGAGGACAGAATGAGATGAGAAACTGAGGCTTATAAACTATGGAGCTAAAGAAGTAAAGCACCACGTAAATACTGCTATTAAAGCAAAAAGCAGACCTGTCTTGAATCTACGTGTGTGTTTAGCCTTGAAAAACAGAGCCAGGATCCCCCTTCTAGGCTGGGTACTGGATCTGGAGAACTGTAAGTGATAAATAGGTGTTATGTTACACAGGAACAGTAGTTTGAGCAATTTACTATAACCAAAAAGCAGAACAACCAGCCGACTCAAATGTCTTCCCCATTGTTTTCTTAACTATTAACTTGTGTAATCCATCCTCTTAAAAAATAAGCCCTCATGTCTTACCAGCTTAAGGTAGAGATATCTATGCCAAGGCTTGAGCCAGAGTGGGCAGCATCATTATTTTCATCGTATCTTGTTCCCTCCTTGAGAAGAAAACCTCACCAGTACAGGGGCCATCCCTTGCATTCATTCAAGTCCTTCAGAGGCCCTAACAATCTATAGCTACAAAAATATTCACTAAATATTTGACAGTTCATAAATCGCTTCACATTCAAAGTATATCAATATTATTATGACACTACTCAGACTACCATATAACCATTGTCAGAGAAAATGAAGACTCTTTAGTCAGGAAGTCAGCTGGTTAGATAGGATTTGGGATTTTTATACATTATATTGGAAAATTCCAGTTTTACTGATCACATATAAGACTAAGATAGAAAGACTATCACATAACTTCTGCACTCAAATTGCACAGAATCTCATGTGAAACCTGTAACGAATTTTGTCTTTGAACTGATCAGGATATTTGTAGATAAGCAGGCTAAGGAGAGAACTCACAAATAAATTAGGGCTGAGGTGTGTACAGTTTTGAGGCAGACACATGCCACACCACTGGCTACCCGGGTAGACATATCATCTTTAAAGATGTAATGTTGAGCCAAATAACCTGCTTACAGTCTTTACAGGCCCCTAACTACAGCCACCTGGCTTGTAATTACAGACTTTATGATAAATAGTTGTAAGTTTTGAGTGATTAGTTATTGTGCAGAAAGTATTCAACTGTAGGCCACCTGACTTTCACAGGCTCTGTACCTTCTCCTTCATTTGATTCATCTTGCCTATTAATAGAAAAACACCTGTTTCCTGATAGTCTTCCCAGTTATGGAGACATACATTCATGGAGAAACATCTGGGAGTAAGGTCCTTGTGAAGGACAGCCGAATCTAATTGTTACTCTCAGAAAACTTTCTCTTGTAGCTGCTGATGGAAGCACTTCAAATTGCTTCACATCACTCCTGAACAAGCTACAACAAACAAAGTAAACCTTGGGATAGTCTCTAACTACTGTGGGAGGATTAAGAAAATCCTGCAGCAATAACGTAAGGATTTTTATTTGATCCTACAGACAAAAAGCATTTCTAAACCCACAAGTGAATGATGTAAGCTGAAAGCCAGGAACTGCGTTAGAAGTATTTAGTGCTTTCTTCTCACATTTTCTCAGGCCCTGCACACATCTCAGCCTCTGCTTCTGATACACGGTGGCATGGGACATCAGGCTACCATGATAAACATGCAGCTAAAGAAAATGGGCTCCTGCAGGAAATGAAAGTGACAGTGGCAGTTTGTGGTCATTTGATTACTTTAATGCAATGGATGGTGACCACAGACTTTCCTGTCAACAGCATGACAGTATCTGGGTAGAAAAATAAGAAAGCAATAAATATAGTAAGAGACATTTCAGAAGAGGACTCATTTCATAAGCAACAAAACCACCTGTTGGCTGCCTTGATTGGAAGCAACACGCTGAGAGGAGCTATCAGCATCCAGCCCATCCTAGTGTGTAGTGTCAAGCTTAGCATCTTATCCCCTAAGGACAGGCAGATGAGATACTGGAATACTGGGCCTAAGTAACCCTGGTCACATTCAGTATGAATATTCTAGAAAAAAAAATATAGCACAAGAAATTCAGATTTATGCATATCTCCTTTATGATTGAAATATCTGACTTTGAATGCGTTGGTTTTCTTCCATCTACCTAATTCTCTATAATGTAGAAATTGTGTACTTACTTTTTCTTCTTAAATCATCTGAGGTATACGAAAATGCCTCAGTGGGAACAGCGCTGGGAGTGAATATGCATTATATATAAGCATGTATCCAGCAAGAGGGAAGAGCAAGCACTTAATGAATCTATACACAGCGCCATCATCTCGTTGTTGGCCTGAGACATCCTACACTTTCAAGCCAAAATTCTTACCATTTTCTCCTCTCAAACTATTGCAGTCTGATTTCCACTTCTGGCTAAATCTAGTTAAATGCCAGCTCTCTCTTCTCCGGCAGGCAGCCTTGCCAATTGCCTCCTTCCCTGCTAAGTCCCTCTCAGCTCAGAAAATTGTGAATCTGTATTGCCTGATGCCGCTTTTGTCCTTGAAATTTTCTCTCCTCTTTTTGTTTTCTTCTTTCAAAATAAAATACGTTAGAGAAATATGGTTGTAATTAGCAACTGACAAAAATATCTGGGCTTGAGCTGAAGTGGGAAATCACAAAGGTTAGTTACTTATTTTCTCATGCATTTACCATTTGTTCCCTATTCTCAGGGAAGTTGAAAGACCTGAGGTTCAAACTTAATAAGGCCCCATACTGTTTCTAAGAGTATTTACAACATGTAAAGTATAAGGCAGTGCATTGCTTATATTTAAATTTGTTTTCACTCATCTGAGCTATTACACAGTATGCCATCCCTAAACCTTTTATAATAAGGAGCACATGCTTCTCAGGAATGAGAGGAAATAAAATGTTCAGCAATTTGAGCTCTCTGGTACTGAGAAGGTGACAAAACATTTATATATACCGGAACCATTCCACTGATTTGGCTCCCGCATTAGGCAGGACTGCCTCAGGCACTAACCTCCTGCTACATTCACGTTCTTGGGAATTAGCAGGTGAAGCAAATGGCCCATAGTGATGACAGCAACATCTTTCAAAGGACTCTATTGCACCAAATGGATCCTCCAAATGTATACCCTCTTTCTGAACAATATCATTTTTTTTAATGTTTAACCGATAGGACAAATATATTTTCCTTTGTTGGAAGAAAATTTCAAGCAACAAAGGACTAAGATAGAAACAAATATTCTTCCTATTTTTTAATTCTCCAAGAGTAATTGCCTACTTTATTTTCTACTAGTTATCTAAATACCTATTACTGATTTTAAACTCCCTCATCCATGGCAAGATAATCTAGAAGAATAATATCATGTGGGGGGCTGTGTGACATAGAATTTAAAATTTTAAAACTGTTTCCTACACGTGCAAAATACACAAAGAAGTTTTCACTCACTGGGTCCTGTTTCTGCCTGAGTTCCATGTAGAATGTTCTTCGACTGTTGTCTAGATCTTATAAACCAACAGTCATGACTTCTACAGTAGGTCAGGTTACCTTAGACCTAAGTTTTGATACTGTATAACAAAGACTTCACAAAGAAATATTTAAAATCTCTTCACCAAATTTCATTACTGAACCATGTAAAAATTCTCTCATACTAAATATAAAAGAAAGTGTTCCCATACTTCAAAAGCAAGAATGTTATCTTTAAATTATCCTTATAGCGCTACACTTTGGTGACAGTTTCAAAATACTGTCTCTCAAACCACTTAGAATATTTTAAGTGAACAAAAATGAACAAATATCACTTCCCAGTCAAATACTATATTTTGTATTTCAAATATTCTACATCAACTATTATACTGGAGAAGATAATATGACTAGTGAGTCTAGAATTAACTCTTCCCATGCTAAACATCACTTGTGTCCCAGACATAAAGAAGTAAGTGAAAAAAAAAAAAAAAGAAACAGGGTAATTTGAACTTTGGTCCTACTATGTGTAATTTGCATGACTATGTCCTTTTCAGTTGGCAGCTAAACGATATGCAAGCCACAAATGTCTGAAGTAGTATGCCATTCTCTTGAGCCATCAAGAACTGTCTTTGTGCCACTTTCTACCCACGGCATTCCTTGTGAGTCATTACCACGTTTTTATAAGTTTCCAGAGTGAGTATGAGCATATGCAGTCACTGGAAATTTTCTTGGAGTAGGCTGGGATTTTACTTTCATACATCCAGACTCTGAAAAACATCTTAAATTTAATTACGTATATGCCCAAACAGTAATAAGAACAAGGTGAGAGAGACCTTCCATGATATCATTGTTGAACCTCCAGGAAGAACCTCAATGTGGCCAGGCAGACTTCAGCATTATGAATTCTTAGGGGAAAAAGCCCTGGATCAAACTGTATTAAAATCAAAAGATATTTTGATTCAAGTCTGAGGCAAACTCGGTGAGGGTGTGCCTAGCTGGCATTAAATGATTGTTGGTGAAGACATCAAGAGCCTTGTAGGAACACTCGGGTTATATTAGGATGTACACTACTTCCACCTCACTCAACCCCCACCAGAATTTGAAAATGGCCTGAAATTATGTATCTGAGTTCTTACAGACTCAACATAATTGAGGAGGGTATTTAATTGACTAGGACATTCAGTTTGCCCTATGAGGTGTTAAGAATCAGACTTGCCCATTGTTTTCTTTGTTGTGTATATTTTTGTTGTTGTTGTTGTTGCATTGTTTGTATGGAGAAGGCAGTGTCTTGGTGCTGATCATACTTTTTCAGTGCTATAGTTTAGAAAAATGAAAATACCAATGTAAGCAAGAAGAAAGAAGAGAGTTTCAGGGTTCAAATAAAAATGTGTTACAATAGTAAAGACACTGGGGTATGGTTGTACCTACTTGGCTCCCAAGGAACAGGTAGCCATCATAGAGATGTGTCACTTTTCCAAGAAAAGGAAAAAAAAAAAAAAAAAAAAAAGAAATCTAAATTCAAGAAGTTTTGGTTACTCTATCATCCAGAAATGGGACTGAGAGTGGGCTCTATCTGTCTTACTCTGTTCCCGTAGATTCTACCCTAATAATTTAGAAGGTATCTGCAAAGGCACTACTAAGGGACATATCTGTTCAAGTGGAGCTGCCTCCAGGAGAGCCATCATTAATCCTAATCCCTGAACTTTAGCCATAGCTAGCTCAATAGATTTTTCTTTTCAATTTTGCAATCATATTTTGGATTCACTAAGATATAATTCACCCACAAAATATATTCCATACATTTAGCTTATCATTATTTGCATTTGAAAAAAAATATATTCCTGTAGTGATATTTGTAATCTAAGAAATAAAGCTTACCTGAAGATCAGAGGACAGAGCCAGCCACAGAGTTAAATGTGGAGGTCAGGCAGTGGTGGCACACATCTTTAATCCTAGCCCTCAGGAGGCAGAAATCTGTCCGGATCTCTGTGAGTTCAAGGCCACACTGGGCTACATGAGACTGATCCAGTTTAGGAGAGAAACAGAGCCAGGCAGTGGTGGCACACACCTTTAAACAACAGTATTTGGGAAACACACACGCCATTAATCCCAGCACTAGAAAAGTTGAGATAGGAAGTGAAATGGCTTGGCAGAGAAAGGCATATAAGGCATGAGGAGACAAGAACTAGAGAGTCCTTTTGGCTGAGAATTGAAGAGCCTGGTGGAGACAGAATCAGCTGAGGAGTTGGCAAATTGAGAAATGGCTATGGCTTGTTTCCTCTGATCTTTCAGTATTTACCCCAATATCTGGCTCCAGGATTTATTATAAGACCATTTAGGATTTGAGCAACATCCAGCATCCAACTTTTGGAGCACGAACTCCAAAAAAAGCCTCTTACCTGTGGCTTTGCAGCCACAAGCTCAGGCCAAAGCTACATGGGACAGGATTCTCCACCCCGCCTGGGCCCGAGTCCCATTTCTGTTGCAGCCTATCTGCAGCAAACTCTATAAGCTTTGGGGCTCCAGAAACCACAGGAGTTAGACACTTTTGCACATTTTCCTGTGCAGACAACTGACTATAGAGATTAGGGACCAATCCCAGGCTCAGGCCCAGGCTCAGGCTCAGGCTCCAAACAAGTAGGAATTAGCTGCTTTTACATATTTTCCCATGCAGATGACTGGCTCTTTTACTTCTTTTGTCTCCCAGCGGGCTTTGGCTTCCCCTGGACCTCCTCCTGGGTCTGCTGCCACACTAGGTAGCTGCCTCACTTCACCATCATCTGAATCGTCATTATCACCAGATTGGTGAGTCAATTGGGATTTCTTAAAAGGGGGAATGAGTTTTTAAAAAAAGGAGTTTTTTCCCCACATTGAAAAAATGGGAAACATGAATATAATAGAAGGAGTTTGGTCTCTGTCTGATAATTGATTAACCGGTCTGAAAATGGAACAATTAAATAAGAAGATAATTTACTTAGATGGGATTGATGTAATGTCAATTATAAACATTATCAGTTTGATCATTCTTGTTTTATCCCTAAAAAAGTTGGTTTATATAAGTGCCAAGTTGGTTGATATGAGTTCCAAGATACAAATCTTAGAAAAACTTATTAGAAAAACTTATTAAAACAGATCATAGAGATATTCAAACCCAGACAGAGAAATTTAACAGAGAACCAAACTCAACATTGCATTATAACATTACAGAGAAACAGTCTAAGGCTTTCAGACAACCTTAATTTATACAGTAACTTTACAGGAACTGCCAAATGATAGATATCTCCCCCCCCCCCCGCCCCCGAGACTGTGTCAGAGCTGAGTGGACTCCTGTACAAGTGTTAGATTTGAGGAGATTCAAAGAAGCAATAGTCTTATATGATGTTAAACTGGCAGTCAGCTTGTAATAGAATTATTCCTCAAGACTGGAGAGATTTGGTTACAGCAGTCTTAGAAGTTGGTCCCAGTAACAATGGAGAACCTGGTAGAAGGATGAGGCTAAGACTTCTGAACAATGAAGTAGAACTAGAGGTCTTGAAATCTCCCAGGATCAACTTAATGCTGATGTACAAATGCAATCTTTATATGAAGACCACATCCTGGCTTTAGGCCCTGTGGCAGCCTTGAATGCTTGGGACAGAATTGAAGAAGTAGAAAAGAAAATCGAGTCATTTAGTAAAGTTATACAGGGCCCAAATTAAACCTTCACTGATTTCTTACAAAGAATGACTTTAGCAGTAAACAGAATGATACCATATTCAGAAGCTAGACAAATAATAATTGAATCTCTGGCTTTTGAAAATGTTAATGCACAATGCAAAGGGGTAATTAGGCCATTAAAGGCAAGATCAGCACCCTTGGAGGAATGGATCCAAGATACAATCAATACTGACTCTCATGACCATGATGATGCTTAGATAGGAGAGGTGATTTCCAGAGGTGTGAAGAAAAATAGTAATGTCAAATATTTCAATTGTGGTAAACAAGGTCACCTAAAAAGGGATTGTAAATAGAGCATTCTTAGAAATACTGCTTTTTCAAGGAATTACCTCAACACAATACCCTCCCTTCTGGATTATGCAGAAGGTGTGGCAAAGGAAGGCATTGTGGTAAGGAATGTAGATCCACCAGGGACAGATAAGGTAATCCCTGACCTTTGCTGTCGGAAATGCCCTGAGGGGCCTCTTGCAGGTCCCCCATGTCAAAATCGGTTCAGTAGTTTCCTGCCATCATGGAGGGAACTCCTTCCCAGAGTAATTAAAAAAAACCTACCACATATTGTAAAAAATTATACTGCTCTGGATGATAGAACAGCTACAGAAGAGAGAACAAAAAAATTCAGGAGAAACCATAAATCAAAAGTGAGAAAGATTAGATTTGGAAACTCCCCAAATTAGGGTTGGGGAAGGGCTTTGTTTTTGTCTTTCAGGAAAATAAAAACAACCATTTTGAAGAATTTAAAGACCTTCAGACAAATAAGCATCCAAAGAAGGGAGAACGACCCTGAAAAAAATTGCCAAGAAAAGAAATAATCCTACCTAATTCAACCTCTGAAGTCTTGATGATAGAACACCACAATGGTGATTCCACATGAACTGTGGTAAAGCTATCAAGCTGATAAACACCACCCAGAGATGGCTGAGGAGTTGGTGAGAAGTGGCTGTGGCTTGTTCCTTTGTTTTCTCTGATCTTTCAGCATTTACCACAATATCTGGCTCTGGGTTTTTATTATAAGACCATTTAGGTTTCGTACAACATATTCCCAAATATTGCTACTAAAACAAAGTCATCAAACATTTAAAACACCTCACAATATTTCTTAATGTTCACATTAAGTAAATTTTGTTTGTTCTTTTTCTTTGTTATATATATATATATATATATATATATATATATATATATATATATATATATATATATTGAGCCATAGTCTTCCTAAACTACCTGAGTCGACCTCAAACTCAGAATCTTCCAAAGAAGCTGAGGGTCACAGTTGGACAGCACTATCCCACACTGTTTTACCTCTTTTTTATTTTTATGTGTAAACTGAATTTTGCACATAATTTATTTTTATGTCTGGCTTTTTTTTTTTAGCTCTGGATGATTTTAGTTTTTAAAATATGGCTAAATATAATGATTATCAATTTTTAATTGCTGAGTACTGAGTACACAGAAATGATTTGATGGGAGATGGGAAAATTTTTCATAATGGGATTTGGAGAAGAAGCATGAAAACAGGCCTTGTACTTGTCAAAATGTGCTCTAGATTGTAGCATCAGTATTCCCAGGAACAGGCTAGAAGTATACATTCTTTGGTCCCACACAGCATCTCTCAAACTTGAAGCAGTAAGGGTCCCAGGAGACATTTTTTTTCTAAAGAGACATCAAGGGAATTTAGAAATATATTAAAGGTGAGAGTGGATGTATTAGAAATTCTGTAAAACCATCATAAAACGTATTTGCAAAGAATTGGCAACTACAGACTGTTTCACTTAGAAATCTTGAGATTCCAAGAAAGTAGGAGCAATGTTCATGGAAATGAGATTTGTAAATTATCTCTAGAGTAATCCATGCCTTTGCTTGTAAGTTTGTTAGTCATAAATTATGAATAACTCATCCACAATCCAACCATACAACAGGAATGAAAGCTCTATGGTATTTGACAAGCGTGGAAAAAGGTGGTTCTCTAGTCTCCACATTCCAAACTGCAGACTTAAAATGAACAGACATCTCATGGGATGTTGAAATATCTTTTAGTCATGAAGAGATAACATGAAATGAATCCTATACTAAAAGACTTGTTTGAAAATCATTTAATATTATGGGAGTATTTCTACACAAATAATTCATTTTCAAATCTATGCCAAAAAGATTATTAACAGTAAAGGATAACCATGTAAGTATTAATCATTGGCTTAAAATTAGAAAAAAAAAAGAAAGATTAGCAATCTCCTTAAGGGTTTAAAAGAAAATTGTACTCAATTCAGATAAGAGTCAAAACTGAGCAAAGGGAAGTTCCAAGAGGCCTTGGATTTCTATAACAAAGCTTTCTCTATTCTAGGGAGACCTTGACTAAAGTTATCTGACACGTTAGTTGTTATTTAATTTAATTTAATTATATTGGGGTTAGTTTTATCTCTAGATAGTCCCAGAAATAAAGACATTTAATAGTGACAGCCTAGTGTTTTAATAAGGAAAGGCAAAATGAAATATATATGTATTATGAATACATTGCATTATTTATCTATGACTACATGATGCATTTGCAGCATAAGATAATATTTGTCTAAAACTCAGATGTTATACATTAATAGTCACTTAAAGCATAAAGACCAGACAACAAACAGAGCTAATGAGAACATGAGTTTTATAAACCAATTTTTTATATAAACTTTCTTTTTTTAATTTTATTTTTTATTAAGAAATTTTTCCATTCATTTTACACACCAAAGATCCCTCTCTTCCCTCTTCGGGTCATCTCTAGCCTCCCCATCCCAACCCATGCTCCCATTCCCCCCCTATAAGAAGGCAAGGCCTCCCACGGGGAGGCACATCCACTAGAGGCAAGTTCAAGCCCCTCTCCCTGCCTCAAGGCTGCACAGGTATCCCATCATAGGTAGTGGACTCTAAAAACCCCAGCTTATTTTCCTAGCACCAGGGTGCCCCCAAGCAGATCTGGAGTCTTGGCTCCAGACTAGAGGTAGAGAGGTAAATTCCCATTTGAAATATGCACACTCAAGTTGGAGGTGAACTTGAAACTATGAATTATTGTTTTCTACCTTGAATAATATTTTGTTGTTATTTGTTTGTTTTGTTATTGTTCTGTTTAATTGAGTACTGGATGCATCTGAGATAGTGTTTGAACAATGAAGTCTTATTCTGGAATGACTCAAAATCCAAATACTCATTTTTAAAAATGCCCTTGTTTCTTAGGAATATGTGCATTTACAAAATGGTTGTTTTGAATACTCAGGGAAGATTCTAAGTATTTATAGCATCAAAATACCAGTTATCCACTATAGCATTCGGTCTTCATTGTTAATATTTATTTAAATATTTATTTGTGCATATATGTGTGTTGTGTGTATATATGTGTGTGAAAATTTCTATAAAATGGTATCTTTATGGGGGTCACATGACAACTTTCTGGAGTCTGTATTTCTCCTTCATCACATGGGCTCCAGAGTTTTAACTTAGACTGTCAAGCTTGACAAGTGCCTTTACTCACTGAACCGTTTCAATGGCTCTTTCTTGTTTATATTTCTCCAAACTTCCAGTATATTTGGTTACAGTAAAGCAAACAAATCCCACCATTTGTAAGAGCAGGAAGTAAAGAAAGGGCAAGGAGTGATAAGAAGGAGCCATGAGAAGCATAAGACAGCTTGCCTGTGTATAACTGTGTGAGTCTTCAAAGTTTTAATTACAAACATAGGCAAATCCATTTCCAAGGTGTTTCAAACAGAAAATGGTTAAGACAGACTTGTTTCTTTCCAACAATTTTTTTATCCTTATAAACATACCATGAATTCTACACTTCCAAATCTGTTTTGTGATTTTACTGAAACTGTTTGTCCAAGGTTGGGTTCTTCAGAAAGATCCCAAGCTGATATTTATATGTAGTATTGAGGCAGGCTAGGTTAGGGACCAGTTCAACAACCTGCTTTTGGCTTTGCACATATACCTTTTCTAACAATGCCCTTATCAGCCTGTGACTCTTATCCACCTGTACAATGTATGTACATACATTTCTCTGAACAATGCATCTAACAACCTGTTGGCATCTAGTCTTGTATCAAACTGCAAGTGCCATCTTCTCCGAACAACTAAATAAGTTTATCTTCTCTTTAATGATCATCAAGTTTAGACAGATTCAACTGTACTCCAATTATGTCTGGGTATAATAGCATGGCATCAGTGTGGGGTGATGAGGCTATATTCATTTCAGGTTCTTGATGAATAAAGAAAAATTCTAACCCCAAGTGAACTTTAGGAGGAATTCCCTGTATTTACCATCTTGTGTCTATGTATAATTTAACAAGTATATGATTAAAATCAGATGTATTCTAGGAAGGGATATGTGCAGTAGAGAAATGGCTAGATAATTTGTCAACCAAAATATAACCTAAAAATTATGGTCCAAAGAGAAGGAAACAAACTTCTCTTTAAACCCATGAAAAGTGGTTCCATATAATAGCTGGTACCTTTTGAGATGTTCACCATGGTCTGCTGCCAAGCTTAACAGCATATTCCTTCTGAAGTGTACTATCACTTTGCTTTGAATAAAGTTTCCCCTGCTACTTTACCCATCATGTATGCCCTTATGTAGCATGAATCTTAAAGGTCTTATTAATAAAATCAAACTCAGAGCCAGGTATTGGGGTGAATGCTGGAAGATCAGAGAAGCAGAACGAGCCACATCTTCCTCACCTCTCCAATTCCTCAGCTGATCCTGTTTCTTCAGACTGGAAGCCTCTGAGTCCTCATCCAGAATAGATCTCAGCTGAATTGTGCTGCTCAAATGCCTAAAAGCTTAACTAGCTCTAGTTCCTAGTTCTCAAGCCTTATATACCTTTCTGCTTTCTGACATCACTTTCTGGGATTAAAGGCTCACTTCCTGGGATTTAAGGCATGAGTCACCATGCCTGGCTGTTTCCAGTGTGGCTTTAAACTCACAGAGATCCGGATGGATTTCTGCCTCCCAAGTGATAGGATTAAAGGCCTGTGTGCCACCATTTTCTGGCCTCTATATCTAGTGGCTGTTCTGTTCTCTGACCCCAGATAAGTTTATTAGGGTGCACAATATTTTGGGGAACACAATATCACCATACCCTTATTTCATTCTTCAATTAAATGACAAGTACTTGAAAACACCTGGCCCAGACCTCAACTACCATTAGCTGTATGTCTGTCAGGTGTGTTGTTAACATCCCCTAGGTGAGATAAGGTTGAAGGACACACAATTGGTGGATTTGAATCAAAGAGGTGATCTTGATACTGTGACAGTGAAAGCCATTCTGTAAAATGAACTGTAGCTGGGAGCTGGCAGGTGTGAACACTCTGCAGCTGGGAAAGTAAATGTTTCAGTAGTGTGGGCAGCACAGAGCATCATTCCAAGGTAGCCACTGTTACTACATTTTCTGTTTTTACATCTCGAAGAGTCTGTCAGAAATGCCTGACATCTGTCCTCATCCCGGAGTTTTACTTAAAGAACAGTGTAGTTTCACAAGTGCTTTCTCGGTTTTTATGCTAGTTGACAGCTTTTAAACCAGTCTCTTGACATAGTGATTGCTTAGTGTCTGCAGGGTACAGAGATGCTTTTGAAAAACATCTACTTTATTAACAGATGAAGGTTTTGTTTCGTATATATTCTCTGAAAAAATATTTTCAAAGGCATCAAAAATTAACTAGATCTTTAGCAAAAGTTTGCATCATTTTAATACTATCTGATTCATGTCATTTTCTGAAGGCGCTGATGTTTGTGATTAGATTATTCATTTGTGTTTAATTGTATATAAATTATGTTTTAGGGAATGTGGTGTATTGTTTTGTCTTAATACTTTTATGCTTATGATTGTGGATATGTATATAGCTACTTTTTATGTTTTCTGCCTTCTGAATGTAACTAAAGATACATGTTTTTGACAATAAAACAAATTTATATTCAAATTAAAAGTAATTACAAATGTTTTATCAGATGCAAAGCTAGGTAGTGGTGGCACATGCCTTTAATCCCAGAATTTGGGAGGCCAAGTAGGGCAGATCTCTGTGAGTTCAAGGCCAGCCTGATTTACAGAGTGAGATGCAGAGCAGCCAGCACTGTTACACAGAGACACCTTATCTCAAAAACCGAAACTAACTAACTAACTTCCTAAATAAATAAATAAAGCACTGATGAATGTGTGAGTGGACTTTTTCCCCACAAGTGCTAAACTACAGACTGGGAAACCGCTACAGTTGTGTTTCTGATGATATTTCTCCTACAAGGAAAAGTGCTTTAGGTATGGACTACATTTACATAGAAAATAAGCCCATTCATCCTTTCTTTCTTTCAAGAGAGTTGATAAACATTCACACTTACGTAGATCCAGTGAAGCACATTGCATTCTATCAGCAGCTTCTGAAGTCCAGAATGGAAGTTTGCTTTTTTACTTGCTAAATTCACAATGAATTTTCAAAGGAGTTTTAAAACTATGTATAATACTTCTCTAAGAAAAAAAAAAAGATGGAATTACACAGATAAATAAAACACAATCCCTGTCCATCAGGAGTTCAAATCTAGTGGACAAATTGTGTTAAGGTTCAGTGACAAGGAAAATTAATAGAACTGAACAAATGTTCCATTTCCCATTTATTCCCATTGTCAAAAAGTAGCTACCACAGCAACTGTGGACCCAGCAATACTATTTCAAGAACTGTTAAACAGTATATCTAGATAGCATAATATTCACAAAAGTGAAATTTGTAATCTACATTCCATTGTCTGAATAACGAAAACAACTATTTCATAAAGCAAGAATACTATCTAGTTGTACTAACTCTTTATTTGATGTACTACAAATACCTTTTAAAGTACTGTTTTAATTTTTACAGATTCCTGGGTATTCATTCTATATATTAACTAGGTTATGTGGAATTTCAATGCATGCATACAGACATTGATCATATCCAGTGCCATTTATCCCTCCTTTGTGTCTTTTCCTGACCTCTAGGAATAATTCTGTATTCATGCCGGGTTTTTGCTGTTGTTTTAGGTTCCACCTAGGAGACAGAACAAGCAAGGTCTTTGTGCTTCTAAAGCTGTCTAATTTTTTTTTACCAAAATTTCTCCAGTTCCGTCCCTTGTCTCTAAAAAGAACTGAATTTATCCCTTTTCTGACTAATTCAGAATACCTTGTGACTATGTTGCAAACTGTTTTGTCCATTCATCACTGACAAACACCTACACTGATTGACTCTTCCCCTTTGCTACTGTGACTAGTGCTACAAAGAACACAAAGGTTAAGGGATTTCTTTGATATGTTTATTTCGTCAATTTAGAAATGTACCCGGAAGTAGAACAGCTATATCATATAGTTAACTTCTTGTGCCATCTGAATATAAACAATGGGGGTGGATATGGAAGAAACATTGCTTTCCCTTGATCCCAAATTTGGTACAATGTTGGCCTTGGGTTTGTTACATAGGAATAACAGATTAAGTAATGAAACTCTAATTTTAGCTTTTTGAAAGACTGTACTGATGTAAATTTTATCAAAATTGTACTAGATGTCTTCTCCATCCATATCCTCCCAAGCCTTTGTTGTTTGTTTTTCAATAATCATAATCTTAATTGAAATTATCTAATTTTCATTTTATTACATTTTTCTGATGGCTATGATAATGAACATTTTTTCATACATTTGGTAAGCTTTTATATTTCTTATTTTGTAATGGTTATTAAGATTATTTGCCTTTTTTATGTGTTCTTTCTTTCAGATGAAGTTTTACTCTGTAGTCTTAGGCTGATCTTGCACTCACTGTATGGCACAAGCTGCCTTTAAACTCACAACAATTCTCCTGTCTCAGCCTTCAAATTGCTTGCGTTATAAGTATGTCCCATCACATACAGATGTATAATTTCAGTTGGGTTATCTCTTTGCATGTTTTTAAGTTTTAAAAATTTACTCAAATTCTGAATATTGGTTGTTATAGTTCAAGATTGTTTTGGATCCTTGAAATCTTTTGCAGTACTATGTAAGTCTTGGGAAATTGTTTAACTCTATAAAGACTATCATAGCTAGTTTGGTGAAAAGTTTCATTGAAAATACACATTATTTTAGATAGAATATTCATTTTTAAAATATCAATTTTTTAATGCATCAGCATGGGTGACCCTTCCCCTTGTGTGTCTTTAATTTCTTTTATTGGTGTTCTATATTTTTTATTGTAAAAGTCTTTTAACCTGGTGGTTTGATTTATTCTTATGTAATTATTTGGAAAAATTGTGAATGGTTGTAATTTGAAGATTTTTCATTAGTGGATAGAAAATTGAATTTTTTATGTTCATACTGAATACTAAAAACTAACAGAATGTGTTTTTATGATTTTAGAAGTGTATTTGCTTTTTAAAATGTATGCAGTCACATAATCTGTAGGAATTACTTTAGAAATGCTTTAAAATCTTCCTTTCCTATTTACGGTCTTTCATTTAAGACTATTGTCTTATTCTACTGAGTCGAACCTCCAATACTATACTGAATCAGGATACCGAGAGTTGGCATAGGGGAACACTGTAGTTTCCTTCCCATTCAGTATGATGTTGGCCTTAGATTTGTCATATTCTGTGAGCAAGTGAAGAATGGATCCCAACCTCAGAGTCTCATCAGAATATGTAAGTGCAAAACTTTACTAATGATTTTTTTAGAAGAAAATTAAAGTTCAATTTGGAACCAAATGGATGACCAGAATTATTGTGGTGGGTGGAGTGGAAGGTGGAACAAACCAGACTGTTAGTACTACACCAGAAAGTCAATTCCAAGTAACTGCTCATAGACTACAGCTAGGATACCTACAGCTTTAGGATAAAGTAAAATAAACTAGAAATATAAAGAAAGAAGCTGGAGAGGATCGTTAAATTAAAAATCACTAAATAAGAGTTCCTAGTTGAAGGATCTATATTTTCTTTTTAACATGTGACATATAATCTAGAAATAAAGGGACTAACACAATTTTAATATAATAAAATGTAGTCTTACTTTAAATTAGGTGTGGAATATATTTTAGGGATTTAAGAAATGAAGAAAATGGAGCACTAGCAAGACTGTTCAAAGTTTGAACATGTAGAAAGAAGAAAAAAATGAAGAATCAAAAGAATATTGAAATTTCTAACATTATTACCAGTAAGGTTATTACAACTATTCAATTAAGGGGACAGGGAATACATTATCTAGAATTCTGGATAACACATTTTCTTCTGGACAAGTTGTTTGAGATATATATCTGTGTTAATTTGTGGAATAGACACAGAGATATTTAAATCACACGAGAAATGTCTGAATTAAAAAGAGAAACTCTATAGAACAAATAATAATAGGAAAAAAAGACAGCTGTTATTATACAATTCTGGAAAAATGAGAGTACAGACAAGAGAAAACATTGAATTTCTAACCGGGTTTCAAGATTACCTACCATGACAGAATAACTGTGGCCAGCAATGTGGAAGTAAGCAGGTAGATGGATGTGCTGAGACAGTTTTTCATGAGAATCAGGAAAAGAAATGATTAATAAAACTCAAACATTCAGAATTGAAATAATTAAATATTTAATTTTAAATAAGATATCTAAAATACTACATTCTGTTATATATATATATATATAGTTGTTATATATTGTTCTGTAATTAGCTATGCAAGTAGTAATGGCTTACATTATATATTTAATTCACAATAAACTGGCCATTGAAAGAATTCATCACTTTTTAATAGCTCACAATTTGTAGAACTCTACTAGGGTTAAGAATTCCCTGGGAAGTCAGCTTGAATAGGGAATGTTGGCAGTAACCCGAGAGTGTGACCAGGGCTGCTATCTAGCAGTGTCTTGCTCGGCACATGGGTTTTGTCAAGGACCTGCTCTGAGCTTCCTCACAGCATCCTGGCTGTGGTCCAGGGACATCGATCTCAGTAAGTGAAGAGTGAGATTTGCTAGACACTGGATGATAGGGCCCTGGAATTGTGCAGTGCATGTTTGCCTTATTATTTTTGTCAAGGAGTCATAGAACCTGCAGCGATTCAGATGAAAATGTTGCTCCTATCACGGAGAAGGGCTTCAAAGAAATGTGTTGCCATCCTTCAACCTCCCTCAGTGGAGATGCCCAGACTGGACTGTTAGTGAAGAGAAGTAAAGAGGAAAAGTGGTCATCTATTTCAGTGTCTAAGATGGTTTGTCTTGCTCTTTCTCCCCAATTATGCTTTAAAGGTATGAAGAGGAGGGGGAAATGTTCCATATGAGAATTCATGGGATGTGAAAGAATCAGAAATTCCACTCAAGAAGAGAGTACCCTTAGGGGACAACCGGATTTTAGATAAGAAAAAACAGGAAACAATTTCCCGGAGAGGCTGGGGGCACAGCTGTGTTTATTGATTCTTAAATGGAGGATCTGGAAGACACAGGAAAGGATAGTTTGGGAAGAAGACCAGGATGACATTGTGTAGTTTTAGAGCTGTGGGACAGATTATGAATGTGCAGGGGGATATCTGGCAACTTGCTTGTCTGTGAAGAAGCCCTTGATGGGGTGAGGAAGAGGCTCTTGGGCTTCTTCAGGGTCCACCAAAGCCTAAAAGGGACAAATTGAGCCTGACTGGATCACCTGGATTGACAGCTCATGTTGGTATCAAGTGATGCAGCCTGTGCCTGTGGACATGCGGATATGCACATTCACACTGCTGTGTGGGGACTGGGGGAGAGGTTTTCTGAGACCTTTAAAATAAATTGTCTAGTACAGGTCCTGCTGATCCCCATAAACACTTGTCACAAGCAGAGATATCCATACATATATAATATAGAACACAAGAGTAAAGAGTAAACATAAAGTTCCCAACATTCCAACCTCTCTTTTAACTGTAAAAAAAAAAAAAAAATGCACTGAATATTTACCTCGTGTAGGTAACGAATCCTGGTGAGTTTACACTCAATCTTTAAGTCACAATAAAATACATGTTTATTCTACACTAAGTGCATGACTTGCCGCCCCCTAAGAAGCTGACATCTTCCTTCCCTTCTTTCTCTGCCTCCCATTCTTTCACATAATCCCACCAACAGACATCTTGGGTTTTTCCGTTAATAGAAAGTTGTTGTTGTGGTTAATCTTGACCGGAAATTTCATCTCATCTATCTGGAAACAACTAAAATACATTCGCCTGGATTGTTCTATATGAGTATCTCCAAGAAGGACTTGGGGTGCTGGGAAAAGACACTTCCCAGTTGAGTGGCACTTTCTAGTGACCCAGATATTAGGGTGTCTGAAAAAAAAAATCCATACTCTGGTTTGCCCTTACTTCTTGTTGCTGAAAGTCTCTACCTCTGTGGCTGATGCTATCTCCATTTTTCACTGATGTCATACTCCAGCTTTTGTGTGTCTCACTATGGACCAAAGACCAGTGACTTTCCAGTAATCCCCCAGACCTTTAGCCTGGCGAACCATCTGTTTTCATAGACTTTACAACTGTTCTGATCTTCGTCTCTTCAGCATCCTAGGTGGTCATGATCGCATTGCTTAGCTCCTCCCAGTTTTAAACTGTTCTAGTAAGTCCTTGTGTATGTATTTTAGCCAGTAGAGGAAGTACAGGTCTTTTGTACAACCAAATTCTTAAAGTGTTGCATTGTTCTGAGATATGAGCATGTTCTAGTGACAGTTAAAAAGAAAATTAAAATTCTGGATATATGTACCTTTCTTTTTAGATTGAAAAACTCAAAACTTCAGATTTTCCTATTTGTTGCAGTTTTAATTAAAATAATAACTGGCATTAAAAAGCAGTTTTTTTGGGTTCTTTTTATAATATCTTAGATTCAAGCTGTGAAAGTGAAATGGTAATGAGATTGGTTATTTTAAATATAACCAGAATATTTCTTTAAAAACAAACAATTTCCAGATAACATTCAGTAAAGTCAGAGATATTGTTGCATGGTTATTTTAGGTGAAGTGCACTTTGTTTAATAAGGTATGCTTTATATTTATCAGTGTAACATTTTTATTCAAATTATGATCAAAATTATATTTAATTTTATAAAAGAACATACTTCTTTAAGTTTTACTATTAAAGAATAATATTATTTGAATCTACTACAAACAGATATCAATGTAAGTATAGATTTATAAAGAGGAATATAGAAAGCTCAAATTTGTTTCCGTGGGCTTCCTAAGTAAAAATTACTTCAAGACTGCTAGTTTTGTTTGTTTTTACTTTATTTCTTTCAGGCTTCGATGCACAAGCTCTTTGGACTTTTTTTTCCTATGTAAATATTTGTGTTCTGTTAACAATAGGTGCTTGCAGATGGAGCCTTGTTATGTTTTCTTGTGGGTTTGTCCTTAGGGTCCTTCTTTTATGGGTTTTCTCTCCTTTGAAGCAGCATTGTTTCTAGGATGGCTGATGCTGTGACTTCGTGCTGTTCTAGTAATAGTCACAGAGCACCTGGAAACATTTTCCTTTATCTCTCTGACCTTATTGCCTCCTGACTCTATCTCAACATACATTTTTCCTAATATGTCATAACCCTTTGTACACTTAATTTGAATTCCACAACTTCTATAGAGACACAGGTATCTAGCTGGACCTTGGAAATTGAAAATATTCTAATTAATTTCTTAGGAAACATCTTAACTCCTATTTTCAACCATACAGTGTCAATGGATAGTACAAGAGTTTCTCAGTGTAGCTTTGTCTGTTCTGGAACTTGCTCTGGAGACCAAGCTGGCCTTGAACTCACCGAGAATGTGTTCTCCCTCTGCCTCCTGAGTGCTGGGATTAAAGGTGTGTGCCACCATTTACCAAGCTTTTTAAAACAGGCTTTTAGTTAACTAGTGATTGATTTATTTTTCTTAACAAGGTACTAAATTACTAATAGTCCTATTGCATCCTATAATTTCTGGCTGTCCTGGATCTCTCTGTCTTGGTAATTTATGTTGAGAAATAAACAGATCAAAACTGTATAAAAAGGAATCAAACTGAAAGCACAGAGAATGGCTGGTAGACATATATATAAAGAAAGACAGACAGACAGACAGACAGACAGGCGGTAGACAGATAGATGACAGATGATAAGGTAGAGATTTTTTGGACTTGATCCAGACCTCAGCCCAGCTTCCTACCAGGGACTCCCTGGTCACCATAGGTTTTGACATAGATACATTTAGATCTCAATCCTCCTCAAAGAAGCTACTTTCTGCAGCAACAGAAATAGCCAGAGCTGGTCAGAATGGAGAGAGTAGACCATGGGGACCTGTTACTGTTGCTGCATCTATAACACAATCCCTGCACCTGCAGCTCAGGAACATCACAGAAGATGGGGCATGAAGACTGTAAAAGCCTGAGGGCTAACAAGTTTGCAGTGCACTTGTACATTCTAGCTCTGAGAGGAGAGCTACAGCCATGAAATCTTATCAGCATGGCTGCCTAGACAAGGCATAGCAAGTCGAGCAGAAGTGGACATGGGAAGGGTAGGAGGGAAGGTGGGGAGATTATGTAACTGTCTCTCAATTAAATAAATTAAAAGGAGAAAACATAAATGGATGATGGGTAATAGAAAATACATCAGCAAACAGAGTGGGAAGAGGAATATGATATGTATCTAAAAAGAACTTAAGTAAATAATCTGAAAAAAAGTTACTGATTTTCATAAGACCAAAATATTGGTAACAGGGAAAGAAAATAAATGGGTTTAATTCTGATTGGTCTCACACTGAGCTCCATGATAAGAAGAAAGAGTTAATAAGAACAAAACCCCAAAGATAATATTATAAAGGCTTTCCATGGTTTTCAGACAAATGGAGAATAAGAGAAAATGAGGACAAGCATGGAGAAAAAATTTCCCTTTCCCAAAAGCTCTTTTTGAAAATTACTTGGAGACTTAGAGACTCTGTTGACTTTAATTAAGTGCTCATTAAATTGACAAACTTTTTAAAACAGTGTTCCCGCTTGCCATGTGGGTTTTCATATGCTCTCCTGGATTTCTCTCTAAATTACTTTAGAACCCTGTCAAAATAACTTGTTTATTCAAGGGAAATCACTCATAACTCTTTATAGAACTCGGATAGATTTTTGTCTTGTGGTTGCTGGCTTGTTATTTTAGCACAGTCCTATAATTTCCACTGAAATCTCTTAACTCCTGTCTGCAAAGTCAAAGTCTCCCCAAATTGGACTTAATTCCTCTGATACCAGTGGGGAAATAACATATAATCTTCAAAATCTCTGGAGTCAGAAGCCATTGCTTATATAATTGAATAGAGAAAGTCCTGGAGGTAGGGCTATGCCTGAACTAACAACTGGACAGCCCTTCCACCTAACCACCACTTGAACAGAAAATAAAACGAGTTAAGCAAAATAGTATTGATATGGTAATACGATTGTCTGAGTTGACACTATATTTGAAGTTTTTTTTATAGATACTTGTCTTAAACAATTTCACTTACCAAGGTTCCTGGAAAGGCTAGCCTTGATGAAACTTCTGGGGAAGCATTAGCATTAGGACATAATTTTGGGTCCAGCACAAAATATTGACTTGGAGAAAGTATCATTCTAAAATACTTATCATCAATTGAGTATCATTGCGATCATCACCTTCTGGATGCTCCTTTCTTCTAATATGCTGCTTGTCATCTATTGCAATGTCAAATGGAGCACCCATAGCATTAATACTAAAATTGAAGGTTTTCAAACATGACCCAGAAACCACTAACATATTAACATTTTCCTCCCTTATATCTGTTGCTTTTAGGTCTTTTGATTCATATAAATAACAATGAGTATTTAAGAAGACCCATCAAACAAGATTTATACCTACTTCTATAATGGCAGTGTATCACTGGTGGTATAAATGCATTTCCTGGATAAGTTGGTGGCAGTTGATTTTTTTTTTTCTAATTTTCCGATTGAGAACAATGAAACCTCCTAGGATATAAAGGGAAACATTAACTTAAAAGTTAAAAGACAGAAATAAGTACTCATCATTCTTATGTTATCTAAGATATTCCAATATAAATTTGCTATTATTATCTCTAACAACATTCCTCTAGAACACAGACTTGTCTGCTGTGGAATGTCTTTCTGTATGCTGTGAATATGTATTGCTCTGATTGGTTGATAAATAAAGCTACATTGGCCTATGGCAGGGCAGAATATAGCCAGGCAGAAAAATCCAAGAGAGACAGGAGAGAAGAAAGGACAGTGGGGCAGACGCTGCTGGCTGCCACCAGTAGAAGTAAGATGTAAAGGTACTGATAAGCCACAAGCCACATGGCAAAGCATAGATTTATAGAAATGGGTTAATTTAAGACATAAGAGCTGGCTAGCAAGAAGCTTGCCATGGCCATATTTTAAAAATAGTAAAAGCCTCTGTATGTTTATTTGGGTCTGAGTGGCTGGGCAGGACATGGGAAAACTTCCAACTACACTCATCTTCAACATTTGAGCAAAAAAAAAAAGTCCTAATAATGGAAAAAAAAAAAAAGATGCACCATTTCACATCAGCTATGATGGCTAAAATTCAAAGGACTCACATGGCCGAAGACTATCATGGATGTGGATGAAATTAACCTTTCTGAACAATGTTCACAAGAGTATGGAATGACACAACAAGGCAGGAAATTTTTGAGTAGATAACCATAAAAAAATCAAGCAAACATCTACTCCTGAAATCAACAGTGCAATTCAAGTAGAATAATACTAGGATGGGTTACAGCTTGTTCATTTAAAATCAAAGCAAAGTTGTCCAAAAAGAAGTTGAATAGGGAAACAAATTAGGGTTGATCCATACAAATTAATGTTTCAGGCGATTTTTTAAAATTTGTTTATTTAATATGGTACCTGGGATTGAAACTAAGATTTTGTACTTATTTGGCAATTACTCTACCATTGTGCAAAATCCCAACATGTTTTTGTTTGTTATGAGATAGAGTCTTGCTAATTTACCCAGGCTGGGTTTGAATCCACTCTTACCCCAGACAGGCCTTCAATTTGTGACATTCCTGTCTCTGCTTCTTAAGTATCTGGCTGGCTTCACACCACTGGGCTATCATGTTTGATTACTTAATAATTTGTAACATGGATAGCTGATACAGTTTTAAAAAACACAAAGTAGGGCTGTTGAGGTTACTCTGTAGACAAAGGTATTTGCTGCCAAGTTGATGACCTGTGTTTGTTCCCTGTTACACATATAATGCAAGGAGAGAACCATCTCCAGAAACTCACTGGCACAAGTCAGCCAGGGCACACCCATGCACACACACACATGCATAAACACACTTCCTTGCACACATGCACACATGCATACATATAAATGCATACACACAGACAAATACACAAAAATACTCATGCACACACCATACATACAAGCACACATGCACACAAACACACATGCACACTCACACAAACACACACACAAATAAATATAATTAAACACTTTTTTTAATTTACTGAGTTCAAAGAGTCATAGACAAGACATCATACTATATGATTCAATTTATATAAAATTCAAGAACAAATGAAGTTAATCTTTGGTGAGAGAAATCAGAAGCATTGTCCATAGTCTAAGAACGGTGTGGAGGAGCAAGAAGGGAGACTTGGACTGTGAGACATGCCTGCTTACTTTCTGATATATATATATAATAATTGTTATTATAACCTACTTGGTATATATGCTTTCTAAAAGCAATTTTGGGGACTCTTATTGTTTCTTAGTAACTTATAAATTAGTTTTAAAGAGGTATGTAAACATTTTACGTATCAGAACAGGAAAGTTTATCTGCTCATCTACTGTCCGATGATGTCACAATGCAGAATTAACTTTGAATTCCCCTCTTCCTCTGCTATACAGTCAGTCCTAAGCTAGAATAAATAAATAATTTCAATGTATCTTTTTAATGAGATGACTTTGATCAAAGGACACTTGATATATAGATATAGATATAGATGTATATACATAAATGAAATAGTAAAATAAAAATTAATTTTGAAAATAATTCATGTGCAGAATATGATAGAGAATGAATGATTAAAATATCATGATAAACTGAAATTGTAAGTGTAAAATTGTTTATAATGAAATATTATAAATTGAACATATGGTTTTAAGATTTTAAATATTTTGAAGCATGTTTCCATGAGATTTGAGCTTGTACAACACTGGTTTGTTAGATCATTTCCTTATCTCTTTTGCCTGTATTATCTACTTAGTCTCAGTGCCCTAGATTCCTGTTTCCAAATAAACAAACAAAACAAAAACCACTAAAAATTTAGTGAGCAATAATCATGGTATTCTGTACTACTTTCATGATTTTTGCACATTCCCAATTTTTCATTTTGGGAGTGGAAGAAGCACTGAGTGAAGTCCTGAGTGAAAGTGTGCTGATAGCAAGGCCATGTCTAGGACCCCAGTAGTTTCAACCTCATGGGAAATGGCAAAGCCTTCCCTTCTGGTCCCTGTGTCAATGTTGACAGTATGTGCAGATAATGTCTACCTAGTTTTCTGCCCCCAGATGTTTAGCACCTGGTGACTGCCCTCTTGCAGAGACTGCTCCAGCTACATAGGCTAAACCTGCTTTCTTGATTCAGCTGGATTCCATAAGCCTTGCTTCCATGATTCAGCAGTATGCAACAACCCTGCCTCCCTGTTAAACTGCATATAATAAACATGCTAAGCTTCTGAGGTGCTGTGGTTTCTCCACCAAGAGCCCACACCACTTGATCATAGCTTTGATCTGTGTCCCTCTACCTGCCATTTCTTCATTCCCTTATCAGCTCCAGTGAAGTCACTCCCTGGAGGCATGCAAGGACATGGCATCTCATCAAGGACATTGAGATGTAACGATTGTAAATTCATGGTTCTGAGATGGAACATCCAGCAACTGCATTAATGTAGATGCCCACAAAGGACAGCAACATTTTGTATTGTTTCTCTCTGATAACATGTTTGCCCTCGGAAGAGTCTACTAGCTCCAGGCATGAAAATTTGAAAACAATTATAGATAAAGTTTCTTTAATAGCTGAGTCCTAAAACATAATGTAGTATATACAACAGTCTATTACCGACTATATCTTGTAAATAATACCACTGAAATATCATTTCAAGTACATCAGCCATAACATTGTTGTGATAGCTGGCAATACCAAGGTAGTTCCTCTAAAGACCCGAATGCCCTTATCCATGCTCCTGCTTCTTTGATTTGTGTCACCATTTGAACTAAATGCATGTTGGCCTCCCAATTTACTTAGTTATTTAATGTCTATATCCTGAAGCTTCAGACATGTTAGGTTGTGTATGCATTTAGGTGTCAGACACTGAAGAAAAATAAAAATAAAACACAAAGCCATAACATAATGTGTTTTTCTATGACAGAAGTCTGGATTAGCTGGAGGCAAAGTCATACTTAGTTTTGCTCACATTTTTCTACCAAATAATTGACTTTGGTTTATGTTTATAATAACTAGAAATTTTAATCGAGTTTCCAGACTCTGCAGTTCAATTCCTCACATTACAGTTGCCAAATCAATCATTCTGTGGCTTGCTATGTTTTACACCTAGCCACATTCTGCAGGAAGTTTGCGTGCATATCATATCCTTGTCTTAGGTACAAACTGATAAAAAGTTTAGATGAGATTTCCATACGGACAGCTACCACGGTAGGGAATGGGGTAGAAGGTGGGTAATAGCTTATACCAACATGCCTGGTAGACACAAAAGGGCCCGTTTTCCATAATTCGCTCCAACTCCAGACAGCAACTTAATTTTCTTTCAGTTTTCAGTTTGAGATGCACGGCGGGGATCTCCTCCCCAGGCAAAAGGCAATATGAGGTGAGAAGAAGAGCATGCTGCCAGCACAGGTATAGGCCTGCATAATGGAGCTGTGGTACTGGAAAAGAGGCTTTTCATTTTAACAACTGCGAGAGTGAAGAAGGAGGCATAATGAAGAGGACATAATTGAAGTGGGAGAGAGAAACATTAGCTATGCACGGAGAGGAAGACTTTGGGGGCCTTTGACTTCAGAGTTGGAGCACCGCATTACAGCTGGCTGAGAGGGGGTCAAGGAACCCAGAGAGGTCAGTGCCTACATCACCACAAACTCATGAATTTTAAAAAGTTTATTTTTAATTACACGATGACAGTATTTAATGTTATTCCATGGCCCTGTGAGGATTTAAGTTATATGAGGGCCTGGTGGTACTTTGGCATATTTCTTTTTGACACATACGTCAATGTGCCACCAAAAGACTTCATATTCTACATAGAAACACTTAAACAGAAAAAAAGTTGAAACTATTGAACAGGACACAAACTGAGAGCATGAAAAGGTGTGGAAGAAAAAGAAAACGCAGTAAGATCTTAAGACAGTCCAAAGAGCAGGCACTAGGTATATGCATTAAAAATATTAAATTCAGAGAATGGAGAATCTCTTGCACTTTTCTGTACACTTATATAAATGACAGGTAATGTTAAAACCAATTAGTCACTGGTATATCATTCCTTAAGTTCTAATTCACATCAAAGTCATGTGATCAAGACTCTTCATGATTGAGCATTTACTAACAACAATTGAAATGTATTTGTTAAATACATCATTTTTCTTTCATTGAGACAAAGTCTTGCTATGTAGCTGAGGATAGCTTCAGATTCATGTCACTCAGGCTGACCTCAAAACTGTGGCAGTCCTTCTACCTCAGCCCCCAGGGTGCTGGGAATACAGACATGCATCATTATACTTAGTTAGTATTTGTTAAATTACAATAAAATAAAATATATGCAAAATATATATCTCGTTATTTTATTTATGAGTTACAGCTAATTACATAGGACGCAGCCAGCTGGTTTCCTGAACTTGTAAAACCTCTAAGAATTCTTAGGAAAAACAAACCACACAATCGAATGCACTGTGGGCTTAACCAGTGTTAGAGCATTCCTGGGGCATGTTTAATAGAAATAAATAACAAATCTCTAAAGGAAAACGGTATTTGTGTTCTTACCTACAGGAAGCTCATGAAGAACCCATCGAGGATAAAAAAAAAAAAAGCCACTGTTTATTGTAGTTCAGTTCTTACGTTTTTGACTCTATTGATCAATATCACACCCGAATAGGGATTACTATAGGATTGAGGCTTTACTCGATTCAATAAACCCCAAGTTTCTTAACCCCTCCCATGTTTTTTAAAGAAAGGTGAGCAAAATACTTTTAAAGGAGGGTTTATCTTTTCTTAGTGCCTTGAGAAATTCTTCAGCCATACTTTAAAGGTATGTGGATGCTTTTGAAATTCATCATGCTCTAATCTACCCATAGGCTGGAAAAAAAACTGAAAATCATTTATTTGTTTAGCTTTAAAAAATCAATGTAGGAAAAAAAATGACATCCATATAGATAGAAAAGTAAACAAAAGCTGTTCTATGGTGCAATACAAAAACACGTATCGTAAAAACAGAATCAACTGATGTGGTACAACCCAAACCTGAGGAGAGTCCTACTTATATGGTTTTATTTATTTAGTCCTTAAAGCAGTTTTGAGCATCTATTTCTTCAGCTCTCCATGCTAAATATCAGAAATGTGTTTTTCATGTAAAATTGAGTCCTAGTAAATTTGATGTTTTGTAATTTGGTAAACTGCATAATAAATAATATTTGAAAAATGGAGGATAAAATGACCCTACTTAAAGCTCAAAGTAATGAATCTGTAATTTTTATCTTAAAATAGAAACCAATTAAACTTTTGTTGTAGAATATTATTTTAAGATGTGTTACATTTGTTTACAATGTAAAGCTGTGGAATCTTTGATACCAAGATGTGTTGCATTCTGTTACGTTACATGTGTTTAACTCTGTGAAGCTGTGTTACTTTTCCTGTCTAAAACATGTAATGGTCTAATAAAGTGCTGGATGGCCAATAGTGAGGCAGGAAAAAGGATAGGTGGAGCTGGCAGGTAGAGACAATAAATAGAAGGAGAAATTCGAAAGAAAAAGGAGAAGGTATGAGAGAGGAAAGAAGAGGACACTAAGGTCCAGTCACCCAGCTACACAGCCAGCCACAGAATAAGAAATAATAAAAGATATAAAGAAGTAAGAGAAAGGTAGAAGACCAGAGGCAAAAGCTAGATGCGATAATTTAAGAAAAGATGGCAAGAAGTAAGCCAAGCTAAGCCTGGGCATTTATAATTAAGAATAAGCCTCCATGTGTGATTCATTTGGCAGCTGTGTGGTGAGCCCCCCAAAAGAGTATAGAACAAAGAACAAAACAAAAATCAACAAACTGTTAACTGTAAGATGAAAGTTTTTGTTATATTCCTGGAATTAAGTATGCTATTGTGGGTTGTATAGAAGATAGGGCCATTTCAATAAGACACCTTTTTTCTAAGTCATTAAGGATTAAGATTAATTGATATAATTTCTACCATTTATTGATTATTTACTATACTGAACAATGTAATATTCCTTATATGCTTTTGTCCAACATTTCATAGTAGCATTTCCAGGCCAGTAGAGAAATCAAGTTATAGCTTGCTTACTATATATACATTATACACTGACTACAGAGAACATATTCCTATACTCAGTGGTTACTCCCAGCAGTCATTCAAGTGGATGACAAGGCACTCTGTCACAGCTGGATGTTGGTTATATATCCTTTTGTTGGATACAATAAGGTCAATATTTAAAATTAGTTTGTATGTATGCTGGCCCTGAAAAGCAGCCCCAAACTCATCACTATATACTTCTCATTAGTTCTCTACCTGTTGGTAATTATGAATTACTAAACAATTGGAGTGTTTCAAGTATTTCTACTTCAAAGATCCAAATTCTAAAATGTGTAATTGATGCCAAAAATGGATATAATTAAGTTAACAAAAATAATGTAATATTTAAATCATTGGCAACATTTCCTGTACAAATATAGCTGGTGTTTCTCTTTTCCATGTTATAGTATGTTCCCAAGATTGCACTACAGAGTGTTCTTCACTTAGTATCAGAACACATGATACCATCGTGCGTGTGCGAGTGTGTGTGTATGTGCGTGTGTGTGTGTGTGTGTGTGTGTGTGTGTGTGTGTGTGTAAGGTGAAGCCAGGGAGAGTGTTCCATTCCGGAATACAGAGTGGGAATGGAATTGAGTCAGTGACTTAGCGAATGCTCAGGAAGATGACGTCTGAACAGAGACCTGTCATATATCTCCTATTTCTCTTAAGGAATTGTCCTAAGAAGAGAGTGCCATGGTATAAATCCCCAGAGGCCTTCTAAGGCCTCCTTGATTTTCTTCTCAACTTTTCCATTCTTCATGGATGGAAAAAATGCCATGTTAGCATATTTTCCTTCTCTTTAAAATATTTTAATTGTATGGACTTAAGGTACACAACAATGTTGTGAGATTCATATAGTAGTTAAAAAGGTTATTATAGAGAAGTTAACATACCATCACTTCATATAGCTACTCTTTGTACTGCTTCTGTTGTTAGAACAACTGACACCTCACCATACATGCCTCTTAAATATGGCGCAGCTATTTTTCATCACATGCTGTCCTTTTGGTGTATACTGTTTCTCTAACTATTCATTCTACTATCATATTTTTTTCTTTTTTACAACATTCTATAGATATTTTGCCCCTGCAAACTTTTACTTCAATGCTGTGAGTCTCTATTACCATCTCATTATCTCTGTAGAACTATGACAGTGGCTTCCTGACAGGCATTCCATAGGACATGGTTCTATTATATTAGAACTATTTAAAGCTACTTCTAAAACATTTCTCTCTCTCTCTCTCTCTCTCTCTCTCTCTCTCTCTCTCTCTCTCTCTCTCTCTGTGTGTGTGTGTGTGTGTGTGTGTGTGAGAGAGAGAGAGAGAGATTGTACCTATTTAGCCAATGCAAATACTTTGTGTTTTACCCCTTGCTACTTTTCAACCTAAATATTTTTATAAAAATATTTACTCATTCACAATTTTTCAACAGACATTGAGCATGTCCCATGTCAAGAGGTGCTCAGGGCACAGCATCTATAGCCATAGACAAAACAGTCCAAATACCTGTCATCATGAGCATCTTATTCTGATGGAAAACAGTTGGCATCAAGGTACTCTACCAAGACAACCTGGTCAAATCTGACACCCTGAACTGTGCTGACCCCCCAGTCACTGTACTCACAGTTTGATGTTTATCTCTGAATCTTTCTTTACAATCCTCCTCTATAGCAGGGAGCTCTTTTGGGCAGTTCTCGTCTCTTTCAGAAAGGTTTTTTCAGTGAATAGTCACCAGGCATGAATATACAAAGACCTAGCCCACTAGTCTCCACTAGGAACAACCCTGAAGGAACTCCAAATTCCAGAGTTCTTTGGAAAGTGAACTGACAGCTCTAATGAAATTACATGAAAACTCAGTTTCGCCCTCTGAATGATTTGACCTTCCTCACTTGAGTACAGGTGTATTTCCAAATAGCATTTCCTTTCTGGATGGTCTCCATTTCAGAGCATTGCCAAATAAATTTTATCTAAGACATGGAGAAAGATAAAGATAAAGAAGAAAATCTGGGTATTTATGACATAACTTGGATGGTTCTCTGACTTTTTATATATTCCAACATGTTGTTTTGTTGTGTATAAGAATTGTATTTCCTTACATCACTGAGTGTCACATATATGATTATATACTTATGTTTATATAATCATAGTTTCTATAGAACTATGTTTTTTTTTTTTTTTTTTTTTTTTTTTTTTTTTTTTTTTTTTTTTTGGTTTTTTCGAGACAGGGTTTCTCTGCGTAGCTTTGCGCCTTTCCTGGAACTCACTTGGTAGCCCAGGCTGGCCTCGAACTCGCAGAGATCCGCCTGCCTCTGCCTCCCGAGTGCTGGGATTAAAGGCGTGCGCCACCACCGCCCGGCTTAGAACTATGTTTTATATATTATATAATTCCATATAATTATACACACAATAATGCGTGTGTGTGTGTGTGTGTGTGTGTGTGTGTGTGTGTGTGTGTGTATGAAACTTGTGGCACTCCCATCAGTTGCTTTCAGCATTAGCTTATGGTTCACTAATTTGTTTTTGTTACCTTCTGCCTGAGTGACCAGTAGTCACCTGGACAGAAGTAACACTTCATCCTGATTCCCAGGAAGAAATTCACACTCAGCAGAGATGGATGCGATCCAGATGTTCACACAGAATTTTTGAGAGTTTGATTTAATGATTTTTAGGTGCTACAGTACATCCTATGTAAACCTACTTAAAAAAAAAAAAACTAGAGGTTGGTGCTATTAAGCATGGTAAAGCCAGGGAGAGTGTTCTGGAATACAGAGTGGGAGTGGGATTGAGTCAGTAACTTAGCAAATGCTCGGGAAAGATGATGTTTGAACAGAGTCATATATCTCCTATTTCTCTTAAGGAATTGTCCTAAGAGAGTGCCATGGTACAAATCCCCAGAGGTAGCACAGCCTGGTCAATATAAACAGAAGGTTGTGTTTGAAAAATAAAGAATTTCAGGGTGCAGATTGTGGGATCACTGATGATATTAGCGAGAAGGGAGGGTTCTGAGATTGTATGCCAATCCAGAAAGAAGTCAAAATGTCTGGGCAGGTTCTGAAATTTGAATGAATACACATACTTTAAGGCTGCAGGTAGACTATTTGAAAAAGTAGTTAAGAATGATTCCTTGACAAAGCAGTTGGAAGAACGGAGTTGCTGTTTTCTAAGAGACTTAAGAACTGTAGAATTTTGTTAACCTAGCTCTCCAGTCACATTTCCTTATTTTCAACATGTTTTCCATACTTCTTTACTTCTCTGCCTTAATCCTTGCTGCTCTCTGATCTCACTGCTAAATGTTGTCGATTCTTTCACCTTTCAGTTTTACGTTACTCTTGCCATGGAATCTTTTTGGTGAGCATCTCCATCAGAAGTATGCCCCTGTTCTCTACCACATTAAGCCTCTTTAACCACATTACTACTACTAGTCAAGCTTGCTAGTATATATGAGTAATGGGAAGGAGGGGATTGATAGAGAAGTGGTATAAATGAGGAAAAAAATCATAAACATATGATAAACCTTGAAATGGAAATAACAAAGCATCACTAAGACTTGCTGGCACCCCTATGATGCCAATTTACAGTCTAAATAACTGGATACTATGATTCATTTGATGAACTCTCTTATCTCAGTTTTCAAATACTACCTTGTTAAAGCAATA
The DNA here is from genome assembly GCF_049852395.1 of Peromyscus maniculatus bairdii. Lineage (NCBI taxonomy): Eukaryota > Metazoa > Chordata > Mammalia > Rodentia > Cricetidae > Peromyscus > Peromyscus maniculatus. The sequence goes on along the minus strand of NC_134855.1, from coordinate 24,699,667 downwards.
TAAACTGCTTCAAAAAATAAAATTCAATCAATGAAAAGTTAATAGTAAAAAATTAACATGGGAAATAGTTGTTCACATGAGGTATATTAGCTAAAATCACTTGTTATGATGTATCATGTTCAACAGTTTAAAAAGTCCAAATTAATTTTTAGCTTATTTATAAGCCATTGGTAGAAAACTTGATGAAAGCTGGAACTTGTGAGAACTTCTCATTCTGCTTTTTTTGTGTTAACTTAGAGATGCTTTAGGTCTTCCTAGTTTCAGTGTCTTTCAATAAGCAATGAGAAAATTGTACTGACTGACTCTCTTGATGTCCTCAGTAGTCACTCTTGGGAGGGGGCATGCCTTAATTTCATTCCAACAGGCTCATATTTACAAATTTACTTATTACAGTTGCACTCTTATCAATGCTTTTTATATTATCAATGGCTTTTTTGGACCAATTATTTGATACCATTAAAATGTACCATTATAAATTAAAAACTATGCTTTGCACACCCAACCTATTTCTTACTAAATATACTTGGCATTATTAACCATCCCACCTAACCTGAAAACATGAGGCTACAAGCTTTTGTAAATTATCTTCTGTTCTGGAACTTGAATGCCCTCATTATAATTTTTCTGACTTGCCTAATTGGCATGGTTCTCATTTTTGTTTGCAGTTATTTCTTGCATTTGCCTCTCTTAGGCCTGGCCATTCAGATGCTCTTTATTTCTTGGATCATTTAAAATGAATAAACCTGGCCTTGGAGAAACCTTTCAGTAGTTAAGAGTACTTGTTTTTGCAAAGGACCTGGGTTCAATTCCTAGCACCAATGTGGCAACTTAAAATTGCCCATAATTCCAATTCCAGAGGATCTGGTGCCCATTTGTGATCTCTGTGGTCACCAAGAGTACATGTGGTATACAGACATACATGCAAACAAAACATTCAGAAATATAAACTGAAGTAAAAATTTAGAAAAAATTTAAATGAAATTGGAAAAGCTATTCAGTGTGTGCATTTATGTCTCCTTGTGTTGTGTGGCACAGTTCTTCTCATTTTTATTCCCATGACTATCCCCAAATGTCAATTTGTCATCATGTAACTATTTCCATATGGGGAATTTTATTAGAGAAAATCAAAGACTGTCCTTGAAAATACTATTTTGAGTATTATATATCATGCACAATTTTCTGTGAGATAATATAATCTAGTCATAAAGTCAGTAATGAAGCTATGGCTTGAGTGTTACAGAGAAATCTTTTCTTAAATCAAAATTGCAGAATTCTCATGATGGGTTAGATCAGAAATAAGTCAGCATATTTATTAGACACTGTCTCTAATCTTAGTTTTCGCAATGTAGCCAAACTGGAATATGAGAATCTTTGGAATCTATGATGACTCACACAGGGCATTTGTGTATGAGGCAGTTTTGACAGGATGCCAAAACAACTGGTCACATCAATCAAAAAAATTAGTTGAGCAATTCCTCCATGCCATGTAGACAATAGCCCAGTTGGTTGTATTTTTCATTCCTTTGCTAAAACCTTGGCTGCATGTTGCCATCAAGGCAGTTTGGCTATGCTTCTGATGAGCATGACGTGTGTCTGATATGTATGACCTAAAGCTCAATGCTTTGATGGATATTTTCCACAGAAGTTTGACAGATTCCCAGCTATTCAAACTCCATGTTTCTTAAAATTCAAGATTTTTGTATGTTCTCCTAGAAAACTGTGATTCCACAAATCATGGGATCATATAGCACAAAGAGGCCCCTGAGACTGCCTTTCATCCTACAGTTGATTGTCTATATTTATTTCTTGGAGTCACTTGTGTTTGTATCCACATATTTATGTTGGTGCTGCCTCCCTATTATGCCAGAAGGTCTTTAAGGACCTGCCCTGCCTCTTTCCTTGAAGTCCCCATAGTCCAATAGCTTGCTCTACATCAGCACTGGGCTACTTTCTCAGAGCAGCTAGTGAAAAATTCCTATCATGCCACATAACTAGGCAGAATTTACAAGGCTGGCAAAATCCTGGGCCCTCAGCTCTCCAATAAATGTACTTTTAAAGTACAGGTTATTTCATCAGCCACTGGATGCATTTTTAAATATCTCATGGTCATGGTATTCAATTTTTATTTTCAGCACAAGTGCCACAGTTTTTTAATTGTAAATCCATATAGCTTTAGAAAACATGCCTGTTCATATAGCAGTAGTTTATGGTAAAGGAGGAAGCAAGAGCCTTGGTTACTCTAGGAACACAATGGAGTGTGAGTAGGAGATCTGGACTCTTGGTTGTTACTTCCCACATCCAGTTCATAGCAAATGGACAGGCAATATAAACTACATCATTGTAAAAGGAAAGGCAGTGCTAACTATTATTTCTTTCATTAGAATTAGTAATACAGCTTAAAAATCTAAAATTTAGTTCACGAAAAATTTATTTTTGCTTTTAGGGTGTTTTATACTTGGTTTCCAAGTTTTTCAATCTCTTATTTTGCTACAAAAATTATTTTAGCGCTGCTGGTGATTTATTACATAATGTCAGACTTATAGCAACCTAGCCACTTTCTCTTCATTAAATATTATTTCAGTGTTTATACTTGAAAAATATATAAAAGTAGGGTTGCTCTCAGTTCATAATATAATAAACAATATTGCATATGTCCTAGAAAAATTTTCCTTTTCATTTGTAGTATTTGGTATTCATTAATGTTTAAAAATCCACAAAAATGAAAATGCAATTACTATTTGTTTAGAGTTCTTTATAATGCAAACAAGACCAAGTACTGAGAAGCCAGTGAGATGGCTCATTAGCTAGAAGCACTGGCCACCCAAGTATGATGACCTGAATTTGATTCTTGGAGCCCATGAAAAACAAAATCAGACAAGTTGGATGCAGTTGCTGTATCTGTAATCCAAGCATTCTTACAGGAATAGAGAATAGAATCATCTAGAGTAGGAGGCACACTATCATAGATGCAAAAGACCTCTTGCATTGACAATGTGGGAGGCAAAACAGGCTCGCCAAAGTGGTCCTAGGTCTCCATGTAAAAAAAAAAAAAAGCACTAATAAAACACACTGACACAAACACACACAGAATTAATTAATTAATTAATTAAAAAATAAAGTGCTGAGTTTAAAATAGTACTTAATTTTCTAGTATAAGCTTGCATTCCAGTTAAGTCAAGAAATTGTTAAGGCTACCATTTCTGGGCACACAGTCTCTCCAGGACACAGGTTCTGAATCTCTGTCCCAAGAGTAATAGCTCAGATAAACATACATGCTCAGATGAAAGTTACTATATAAGATAATATTTATCCTGTTCAGCTTGCTCTTAGGGTTAAAGAACAATTCTAACTGATAAATATCTTGTATTTTAATTTCAAAGAATTAAGAGTAAACGTTTTTAGAATGATCTAGAAACTACCAGCTTGTTGAACTCACCTTTACAGGACAGATGGCAGGTAACCAAATTCATCTCAGCCAATATAATCTGTCAAAACAATCTGTCATGAGCAGGTGTCAGGTAATTATCTAAATGAACAGATATGGAAAATAACAAACAAAATAGAAATAGACTTTAAACATGAAACTGAGGCACTTAAACTTGCAATTTAGTCTTATGAAGTGAATAAATAATAACAATTTCTTAGTACCTGAGGTAAGGCGGAGCTGTTGACAGAAATTCCTGTTTTCTTTACCCAATTATTGCTGTGGGAAAGCATGTTTCACGATGCTTGCTCAAACAGAACGTTAGTTTCATTACTGTAATGTGGTATTAAAAACAACTTTTGTTTGCAAAGGATATTTTAATACCATGTCTTATTTTAGAGCAATCAAATTTTGTTATAAAATATATGAATAAATATAGACAAAAATAACTATATAATTTACAATCAAATAAAACCATGTAACCAGACATACAATTTTTTTTCAAATAAATGAGTATTTGTATACTTTTGACAGATATCATATATATATATATTGAATTATAAACATTTGTAAAAATGAAAATTATGTGATTCACTTTAGTTAAAAGCTTACAATCTCTCAATATATGTAGGAAGTTAGTATTTATCTTCAGAGATAAATGGCAACATTGTCTGTAACAAGAAACTTCCATTATTAGTGTTGACCTGAAGTCAGTCATTTTAATTTTGGTAAAATTTGTCTGAATGACTTACGTTGAACTGGCAAGTTCAAAGAGCAGCCTGGGACTCAGTTAGGTGTAACTTCAAGGGGGAAAAAAAACAAACTGATATTTAAGTTCTCTAATCAGGACAGGGCATTTTTGTCTCCAAAGGATCACTTGATAGTGAGATCTTGCTTACATAAATAAAAGAATATTAGGCTGCTACTCCCATGTTGAGAAGATGTGTCCTGAAAAAACCCACCTCTGACTGATTTCCAGTATCTTTTATAAAAGTGGCACTTTGGAACAAAAGCTATGACTCCTTGGAGAAGGTGTACCTCGTCTTCTGTTCTGGTCTCGTCCTCTGATTAGCTGCCATGGCACTGACTGTATTCTAAGTGATTCCTGGCAACAGTTCTCCAACATTTGGTCTGAAGCTCCATTTACACTCAAGATTATCAGTGCACCCTAAAGAGCTGTTGATTGTATCTCTCAACTTTTCTCATATTAATAATGAAAGGGAGAATTCTTAAAAATATGTATTTACTACATAAAGTAAGAGTAAACTCAAACCTGATAATGTTAAACATATTTTACTATCACTTTAAAAATAAAAATATTGGCATGGGCTCTACTTGTTTACATTTTGAAAATATACTCTGTATCTGGTAATAAAAAACACCTAAGTTCTATATTTGCTTCTGTATTTGGTCTATTAAGATGTAGTATTTTGATGGAAGTATATGAAAAAAAAGAATAACCACACAGATGTGTAGTTAAAAAAGACAGGGGTAGTTTAAAATGTTTTAAACAATTTTTATATTCTTTGATATATCAATATTTTACAAATTTCAGTATTTTCAAAATGAGCTGAAAGTAAACTCTAAAAAAAATAATAATGCACTATTTGTACTTTCTCATATTATTATCAATCTGTTTAGCATGAACTTCAAATGAGTCTGTTACTCACACATGGGTTTTGCAAAAGCCATACATTGAATCACTAAAATACATAGACCCTCCAAATGCACATTAGGAAAATCAGATGAGAGAATAAAAATTATAAATCATATAACGTCTCAATTTTACTAGGAAAATAGTGCTTACCTAATCCATATCATGGACAGGATTCCAGGGTGCATGTTCTCCTTGCTCCCCATATTCAGAATCAGTGTCTTGAGAGAAGTACCACTTTGATGTAGAGATCACACACAGAAGCAGAGACCAGAGTAGCAGAATGTGACCAGAATCCAGGGAGAAGCTGCTTTTTTCCACCATTGTTATATAGGAGCATGTACCAAACATGTATCTGATATTCAAGGATTAAACAAAAGTCTGGCTTTTACAAGTTCTTACCTGGATTTGAAATACTCACTAAATGTGGGGATATTTTAGGGAAAGAGCAAAATCTCCTAGCGGATTTGGGCCATTTTAAAGTTGTCTGGTATACATATCAAACAGTACCATCTACACATAGCCATATGTCTACTGTGAAAATTCTACTGAGCAGAAGTTGATTAGCAGCTATAGAAGACTATAAACTTGGTATCCTAAATCTGGATACTTCTTGGCTGTCCAAGAGTGCAGAAGTTATGGGATGATAGAATCAGTTTATCCTTATATGGTTTAATTCAGGAAAAAAACATCACTGTGTCAGTGGACAAGATGATTTCAGATTGACTGACCATTTCCAAAATGAATAAATAGTTTGTAAGTGGCGGAACAAAATAGAAAATAGGGCTTACATGTATAGTGAGGGAGGAAAGGATTCATTTCCTCTTAGACTTCTAGATCTGAGTCCACTGAGATAAACCAAGCAAAATCTCAAAGCAGGAAAAAAGCAGAAGCCATAGAATTCCACTTTCTGTCTCACTCTCTGGCTCATGCTTAGCTGGCTTTCTTGTAAAACTTGGATATTTGTTGATCTCACCTTTCTCTTTGAGACAACTTCTCTCAGTAAAACTGGAGCTCACCATTTTGGATAGACTAACTTGTCAGTAAACATAGGATCTGCCTGTCTTTACATACCCACCCCCACTATGGGCTTACAGGCCTGCTCCATCACACTCGTCTTTTACATAGATGCTGGGCATTTGAGCTCATCTTCATGCTTGCTCACCCAACACTTTTATCTGCTGATTCAATTCCCCACTCCTCTCCACTCTGTTTTTCTGATATATATATTTTTTTTCGAGACAGGGTTTCTCTGTGTAGCTTTGCGCCTTTCCTGGGACTCACTTGGTAGCCCAGGCTGGCCTCGAACTCACAGAGATCCACCTGGCTCTGCCTCCCGAGTGCTGGGATTAAAGGCGTGCGCCACCACCGCCCGGCGTTTTTGTTTTGTTTTTTTCTGATATAATTTATATAAAATTTTATTTAATTTAGTGCTTTAAAAGTTTATCCATGTATGTAATGTATCTTCTTTATATCTAAGCTTCACTGACCCCCAACTGTTGCAAAATATTTGCCTAACTATGCAAAGATGTGTTGCATTTGTTTAATTATGTAAAGATTTGTTGCATTTGTTTAGCTATGGAAAGATATATTGCATTTTTTTAATTATATAAAGATGTGTTGCTGTTTTACCTGGCCTGCCTAAGGTGTCTGATTGGTCTAATAAAAAGTTGAATGGCCAGTAGTGAGGGAGGAGATATAGATGGGACTTCAGAGCAGGGAGAGCAAGTAAGAGGAAGAATTTAGGCTTGGGAGAAAGGAAGAAGAAAGAAAAAGAGTGGCCAGGCAGATGCCAGGAAAACACAAGGGAGATGCCAGGGGCCAGTCAGCCAGCCGGCCATAGAGGAAGCAGGAAAATAGGACAAACAATAAATTTAAAAAGGTAAAAAGCCCCAAAGCAACACATAGATTAATAGAAACAGATCAAATTAAGTTAAAAGAGCTGGTGAGAAAAGCCTAAACTAAGGTCAAGCATTCATAATTAACAAGTCTCCATGTCTTTATTTGGGGGTTGCTTGGCTTCCCAAAGAAAAGTCCAACTACACCCAACTCCCACCAACACTTCCATCTCATCACTTTCCCAACTACATTTCTTCCTTTTATAATTATTTATTTACATATTTAGTCCACTGAATCTAATTAGTGCTGCTTATATTCCCATGGGTGTGGAATAATCCAACAGGACATGGGGAACGACATTCCTAAAAAGAAGTGACTCTCCCCCACCAGCCATAATCTTTCAACAGCTCAATTAAGGGCAGGTTTTCAGGGGCCATTCTGCCTCGAGTGACATGGAATGTCAAAGTAGTTTCATTCTGCATTCCCATGGGGGGTTAAAGACATTGCACACTTTTAAAGCGTTTGCTACACTTGAATGTTTTTTTTTTCCTTTAAAAATTTTCAGTTTAGTCTCAGAGCTAATTTTTAAATTATATAGCATGTTTTCCTGGAGGGTTTGTTTGTGTGTGTGTGTGTGTGTTCTTTACATGTTCTGAACATTACTCCTCTGTCAGAGGTATATCTGGCAAAGATTTTTCTCCCACTCACTGGATTGCCTCTTCATTCAGTTGACCATTTCCTTGGGTGAGGAGTGGGCCTAGAGGGAGGTAAGGGGCCAGCAGCCTGGAAGCATGTGGAAGCTAGATTGCTGAGTAGCCTGGAGGCCTACCAACTGAAGCAGAGCATTGACTTTCCAGCTGCTGAAGGAGGGGAAAGATCAAGAAGCCTGGCCGTATACAACCTATACGAACAGGACCTATCTGGCTATGCAGGAAGGGAAGGTCTAGAAGTACCAGACCTGGGACCTATCTACTGCACAGAGAAGCGAATTCTCCAAGGAGCTAAGCAGGTCTATGGGTGGAAGAGCAGACCTGCTTGGCTGCTTGTGGCGAGAAGTCCTGGAAGAGCCAGGATGACCTCTTCTTTGAGTGGATTCGAGTGTTGTCGTAACCACCCATGTGACTTAACTCTGAGGAATTCAAACACAGAGACTCAAATTTCACATCTCATGGGTAACTTTCTGTGCCCAGGATGTAAAGTCATCTCCCTGTGAAACAGTGGGTGTTTACTCTTAAAGTATTAGCTTCATTACATTTCCTGAACACTGGTGTTCTGTCTGCCTTAGTAAAGGCTCTTTCATTGTCTATTTCATGTCTTGTCCTTCTGTCTGTCTTCCTAATGGTCAGTCCTCTTGTTTTCCTGTTTCAGTTGTTTTAAACCAGAGCAGAATTTGGACCGAGAGGACATTTGACAATGTATGGATACGTTTTGTTACTAATGTAGATATTTGGAAGAGCTTCGGAATTCCATGGGCAAAGGTCAAGCAGGTATCCAGTGTTCTATATCGTTCAAGGTAGCTTCTCTCCACACCTCACGAAAGCATTGCAGGATGTCTTAATGTTGACATTGGAAGCTTCTGCTCAATTTGATTTCTAATACCATATTTTGGCTAATATTTTATCCTATCCCCATTTTTTTACCTGAAAAATCTCTCATCTATTCTCATTTCAACTTCCACCTCTATTCCAAAGATTTCTAGATTACTAGTCTGACATTTATATTTTGAATATAAATTCTGAGTAGATAAATTTAATAATTGCATGTGCATTAGAATGAAAC